>NC_092873.1:241046366-241328866 GCF_028372415.1 Notamacropus eugenii | reverse complement strand
TCAACGGGAGTCCTGCCTCTGACATATAGTGACCCTGGACAAGTCATATCTCAGTGCCCCAGACAACTTTAGGTGTAGGTCTGCATTGGTAGAGAATGTTTTCTCATTAGCAGTTTCCTATACCAGTGAAATTACAGATCCAGTACAAATTGTCACTCTACTGGTGATCTTGAGAATAAAGAAAATTGGGATTTCTTCAAAAACAAAGACTTAATATTTTGTTTCATCCACTGGTAAATGGAAAATTGATGAAAATGTAAACTTCTCAGATGATCTATGATTAATTTGAAGGAAATTGCTTTCTTGACCAAGTAGTTGTAAGTGATAATAATTAAATTGTTAAACAGACCATGTTTGAACTCTCTGTAAGGCCCTCTTCCTGCCGAAAATGAAATATATTTATACAAAAATAGTTCTTTACAAAAATTAGCAAGGAAGATTACTAAGTAACAGTATGGTATAGGGTCAAATGCACTGAACTTGGAGAGAACCTGAGTTTGAATATAGATCTATGACTTTGGGAAAGTACCTTCCTTCTCAAGGTCTGGATTTCCTCATTCATAAAAATGAGGAAGTTGGACTGACTACTGAGGACCAGTGTAACTCTAAGTCAATCCTATGACACTCCTGGGATGATAGAGTCCCAGTGACTCCACCTTCCTGGTCTCAGTGACATTCCTTCTTTTCCATTCTGATTGCCATCAAAATGTGATACTAACACATTTAACTATCCTGCTTATAAGTGGATAGATTGTCAATCATAAATTATTTCCCTCTCCAAATTTTCTCCAGCATTTTATTTGGGCCTTTCCTTTGCATTCATCACATTCTACCTTGAACTTAGTTGTATACTATCTTGTCTCTCCTGTTAGACTACAAACTTATTGAGGGTAGGAATTGTGCTAAGAAGAGCTTTGCAGTCCTTTTTACTATTTTTGTTATTCCAGTATCTGGCACAGTACTTTATAAATACTTGCTTAGTTTGTTGTTAAATTGAATTTATTTAATTTTAATGCACCTACTACGTAGAAGGCTCTTCAGAGTACACTGGTAGCTACATACTCCTGCATCCAAATTGGAGGGCCTTATATTTCAAAAAGTTCCCCCACTCTCCAAATAGAGACATATTAGGACAAATATCTATTTGTCCACTACTGCAGGGCTGAATGACAGACTGGAGATTCCATAAGAGAAGTTATAGAACAGTTTTAGAAAGTCAGGGCTTCCTTCCTTTGCCACAGATTTCTAGGTGACCTTAGCAAGTGGCTTTACTTAAACTCAAATCTTTCAATTTCTCCATTTGCAATTTAATTAAATTCAACTCAACTAGCTTTTTTTTTTTAAAGCATTTTCTAAGTTCTAGGCACTATACTAAGCACTAAGTGTTTAACGAAAAAAAGTATAGTCTTTGATCTCACAGATTTTGTATCCTAATTCTAAAATCTCACAGATATTACATTCCTTCTAATGAGGGAAATAGCATAGAAATATTTAGGTACATACAAGCTATATAGAGAGCATGTGTGTGTGTGTGTACAAGTCACAAGATAGAAGAAAGGGAGAGTGTGTGTGTGTGTGTGTGTGTGTGTTCACCCTTTGTTGCCGAAGAAGACCATGCCATCAGAGAAATAATTACGTGACTTGCACTTGACTTTGTTTTGAGTGAGGGAGGGCTGAGCAGGTCACCAGCCTCACTTCTCCTCCAGAGCCATCTGAATTCAGTGACCAGATATTCATCAGGATGACTGGAGATGACCCAAGATGAGGCAACTGGGGTTAAGTAACTTGCCAAGGTCACATAGCTAGTGAGTGTCAAGTGTCTGAGGTGAGATTTGAACTCCTGACTCCTGCACTGTTGCTCTATCCACTGCACTATCTAGCTGCCCATAGAGAGCATATAAAGATAATCTGAAAGGGGAAGACATTAACAGCTGAGGAGACCTTTCCTGGTAATAGGGTTAACTTGCAAACAGCTATGAACATACAACATACATGCAGAATATATCACAGCAGTAATTGTAGAGGGGAAGGGGGTTGGGAGGAAAGAGACAAAAACACTAGGAAAGGACTCCCAGAAGGTAGGACTGGATCTGAGTCTTGAAAGAAGCCAGAGAAACCAAAAGACAGAGCATTCCAGGCTTTGGTACAGCCAATGCAAAGACACCAAGACAACAGAGGAAGTATGATATTTGATGAACTGCAGGTAGACAAGTATATCTGGATTATAGAGTATGAAGAAGAGATTAGTGAAATGTGAGAACCTGGAGGTGGATTGCAGTGGGGAGAGATTTGAGAGAAAGTCATTTAGAAGGCCTTTGCAGTAAGTAGTCCAGGTGAGAAGTCATGAGAGTCTAAATTAGAGTTGTGGAGAAAAGAGATATTGTGAAAGTAGAAACAAAGCATTGTTATAGTGTACAGTTAGGGCACTTTGCTCAAATACTTGGTAAATATTACTTCCTACTGAGCAGAAAAAAATCAACAACCACTCGATTGTCTACACTACTTACGGTTCATGTAATATAGAAATAGTCAATAAACATTTATTAAGCACATACTGTATGCCGAACACTGTGCTAAGCACTGAAAAATAAATACAGTCCCTGCCCTCAAGGATCTTAAAATTTAATGGGGAAAACATTACTCAAAAGGAAGCAGAAAAGTTGGAAGGACCAGGAGATATGTTTGTGGAGCCAAAGCCAAGCAAAGTAGCTGATGGAAAATGAAGAGTTTAGTTGGAAAATTCTGAGCTCTCTATAAAAGAAGACTTTGGGAAGCGTTTGGTTCACTCTCCAGTCCTCCAGTCAGGGTAAAGAGGTAGCAGAGTATGCTGAGAAGGTGTTTTATATGAAAACTGGATTAGTCTCCAAGATGAGATTTTCAGGTGATTCTAGGGCGGCATGATGTCTGTGGAGTTAAAACGTGCATGGTAGCTGACAGAAGATGAAATATGAAGTCTTGTGCACCCTTTCTCCTTTGTCCTCTTTCCTCTTTATTCATCTTTTAAAATCCAGCTTAAACATCACCTCTTCCATGAAGCCTTTTCTGATCCCCCTTTTATAGTGATGCTCTCCCTACTGCCTTGTACCTCATATAACACTTCACATATCTTTCTGACATATTACCATTTATTAATTTTTATTGTAATAATTTGTGTATCTCATTTTCCCTACTAGACCATAAGACTGGAATTTGCTTCCTTCTCATTTCTACCTCCTAGCTTCCCTGGCTTCCTTCAAGTCCTAGCTAAAAGCTCATCTTTTAAAGGAAGCTTTTCCCTGATTCTTTTTAATTCTAGTGCCTTTCCTTTGTTGATTGTCATGAATTTATCTTTCATATATTTTGTGTATGGTTGTTTGCATGTTGTCTCTCCCATTAAACTCAGAGCAGGAACCATCTCTTGCCTTTCTCTTTCTTTGTATGCCTAGCACTTAGCTCAGGACCTAGCCCATAGGAGGTATTTAATAAATGTTAACTGACTGACAAACTCCACGAAAGGCAGAAAAATGTATCTTATCTAAATTTTGTCTCTAGTTCAGTCACAAACACTTTTCTGCACACAATACTTAATAAATGTTGAATTGAATTGAATTATATGTGTTAGGCAGGGAAGAGAGACTGTTTTCCAGGTCTAAATGAACAGTTTTCTCCCAAGGAAGTCATAGTTACAATAGTATGAGTGATGTCTTTTGATTCATGCATAAATTGGATTTAAGCGAGGCAGAGTTGCACAAAGTCCTCCGCCTCACTGTCTCCTCCAGAGTCATCATAGTCTAGTGGCAGGACAGAATCAAGACAACTGGCGATGGCTCAGGATACAGTGGATGACCTTGGCATCTTCAGTGTCTAACCAAGCTGTCAATACTCCACATTGTGTGCCGTTGGAACAGATTGTTCTCATCTGTCCATTCCACCAGGGGAAGTTTTCACATGCTTGAGGTAGACACCCCCCTAATTCACCAATGGGTTTGAGATCCCTTGGTTACCCTCAATCTGGTTTAGCCTGTCTGCCAAAAAGGTTTACCAGGGTGTGGCCACTGTGCATGCTGTTGCTTTTTGGAGCCACAGGAGAGAGTTGGGTGGAACAAGTGGACACCAAAGGTGGAAAGCAGCCCTGAAAAGGGCTCAGCAGCATCACACCAAAGGTACTGGTCCTCCCTATCCATGTATATCCTCCATCCACCCTTTAATTCTCTTTAGGTGGGAAAAAGGGAAATGGAAAGGCTAGCCTTCCCAAACCTTGCCCATACTGTCCCCTTTCACTCCCATTATTCCATCTTAGAAATACCACCACCTTCAGCCAAGTGGGACTTTGAAGTTTCTGGGTTGATATGAAGAGAAGAGAAATGACGATTTAGAGATTTATGAAGACTTTTTAGTTGTCTTCCTTAGTACATGTTTATTTACACCACCCTCTCCAAACTATCCTATATGAATTTTATCTTTCAAGAATCTAGGGTTTCATGATTTGGAAATATGTCAATCTCTAGCTCAGGAGTGGGGTTTGCTAACATCTGCAGGTTCTGTACTATCCTTAGAGTTACTACTGAGATGAACAAAGTACAAGTATCTTGTCACAGAAGCTGCTGAGCATTTAAGATTACTACTGAGTCATTTCTTTCCCTCATCCCTCCAAGTGCTCTAATCATTTTAGTTTGGCTGATATACTTAATAAAAAAGGTTTTTATTGAAGGTGCTTGTAAATAGGCATTTTCTTGGAAACACTGGTTTTTTAAAAAAATACATTCATATTTACATCTTTTGTTTGTGCATTGCCTAAATTTCTCTCTGTATCCCTTCATTTTTTCCCTACTAGAGAGACAGCCCACATAACAAAGATTTTTTTTTTTGAGGAAAAGAGGAAGAAGAAAAACAAAAACTAGTAAAACTGATAAATATATACAAAAATATATGATAATATATGCAATATCCCAACCCATGAATCTCTCATCTCTGTGAAGAACTAGGGTCAGGGATGGAATAGAAGTGTCTTGTCAAATAACTTTTTGGGGGCCCAAGCTTTTTCTTTGTACTTTTGCAACTTTAATTTCCAATTGGGAAACATTTACTCTTAGTAGAAAATGGACTGACATGATCACGCCAGAATCAGTGTTTGATTTAGTCAATATATAAACTATTTTTTTGACTTCCAGCTGTATCACATAAACTGTACATGAAAGTTAGTCCTTTGACATCATTCATTACTTCTGTGTACAAGGAATGCCTATATTTAGATTCTAGGGTCCAATCAAGCCTTTCAGAAAAGGTTCTCTTATTTTTCATTAACTGAAAAACAAATAGATGTTAATAGGAGAGGAGCACCTTTCTTTCAGGTATAACTGGGAGTTGAACATAGTACCCACTTTTCTTGCTTCAGGTAGACAGAATGTAGTAGCTCAGTGCTTTACTCCATGGGGGATAACAAAACTCCTGGCCACTTTTGACAGGTATATGGGCTTCAGTGCATCAGATAACAAAGTAATCTTACTAGCTACTGAGCAGGAAAAGCCAATGACTTAGTGGACAGATAGGGACTCTACCCTGAGATCTCTTCTGCATGCAAGTGGTTTTGGTATGAATGGTGGCAGAACATGTTGCCCTTCTCCCCACCCAGTAGCAATAACCCCCAAGAGCATAGGTTAGCTAACATCAATATTCTGTTTAGATGAGTCTGATCTTGAATGTGGGATGGCCTCTGTTTGTTTATTATTCTGATTGTAGGGGAATGAGTATTGATCCTGAGATGCATAAGTTCGGACTGGGAGATCACCTTTTGACACTGAGAGGTTTGTCTGTCCTTGGTCCTTTGGTCCAAGCTCACAGATGGCAAGGGGAAGAGTCACCTGTGATGGATTATTTTAGTGATTTGGGACCAGATGATCACTAAGAAGAGGATGAGGCCACTAACCTTGCCTCCATGATGATAAATATTTTGAGGGAAACAACACTGCAGAATAAAGTTGATGTGTAAAAATGCTCATTCAGCAGTCCCCCAAATGATTTAAAGTTCAGATGAGGTTTAAGAATCAACTGCTTGGGGGTTATAATTATAACTACCAAGTCCTACGTTAAATCTCTCTGTTGATGCATACGTAAGAGTGATTCTCGGACTCCCACTGCCTGAAGACCAAGTGTGGTACGTTTCTCCCCTCTCCCAGGGTTCTTCAGCACTCTTAGGAGTGGAGAGGGTTGTGTGTGTCTCATTTTTGCCATTGACTTCTGTCTCCAACAACTGTGTTCCCTTTACTTTAGGGGATCCAAACCCTGCCATTTGATCACTTAGTAGATTACTTTTTGCAAAAGAATACTTACTTCAAAGGTATAACAAAAGCAAGCATATATACATGCGTGTACATATATATGTATATACACACATATATGTAGGTATATATGTATATGTATACATATATATACATACACACACGCATATATTACACCTTGGGGTCATAATTCCCTCTAAACCCCACCCCTCCCAGGGTAGGGAAGGGGGCTTAAGTTCAGTTTAAGTCAATTCCTCCAAAGTATTAGTTCTACCAAATTCCAAGTCCAATCTACCCACCTCAACCCTTCATGAGCTTATATCAGAGACCCTGGCTTTTCATGGTTTCCTTGCTGATCTGGTTGCAAAATCCAACCTGAAATCCTGGGGTCTAGGGTCCCTATGGCTTACACTCCCTTGTTAGAGATTCTGTTTCTTTTACCTAGAACTGAAAAGGACAAGCAAAAAAATGGCTCAAATCCCATGTCGGTTTTTCAAGGCTACAGGGCTCACTGCAAGGTGTCCCTATAAATTAGACTTTCACCACAGGATGCAGCCTCAGTCATGTAGTGTTAAAGATGTAGGCAGTCCTAATTATTCAGCCAATAGACAGAGGCTATTCCCACTCAAATGATAGGTGAACACAGTATGTCCACACCTGTATCAATCTTCCAAGAAAGAGGTCCCTCGCATCTCCCGCATGGGTACTTCTGTCTTAGGTGATCTGGACATTTCCCAAAGTTCCCTTATACATGTTTGTGTGCTTTTTTCTTTAGCATTTCTTTTGAGTTTAAATAATCACCTGTCCCATACCTGATTCATATTGTATATTGAGTACTTTTCTATTCTCCTCCCCCTACACCTTTTGAGAATCTCTAGACATGAAGTAAAAGCTAAGCCTTGAGCAATTTTTCCTTAGAAATAAGGATAAGATGTATAATCATCCAAAGAATGAGAAAGGGTGCCTAAACTATCTCATTAGAGGCCAGTCTAGTCAGGAATGAACACAGTTGGACCATGAGTGTATACCTAGAATAGAAAGCCCCTTAGTGGAGATTAAGAGGGTGATGATCCCAACCCCCCTGCACCAAGAAGTTTTTCATTGCTAGATATGCCTAGTCTTCAATGTTGTTGGGCTTTGCCTTATGTCTGTGTACCATTAAAACAAAGGCTATAAAACTATTTCTAAGCTCCTGTAGTTATGGCATTCTGTTGGCCTAATTACAACTAATTCTTTATGAGATTTATCCTGCTTTCTTAGGCTATGTCCCTGGAATAATTTCTCTATAAAAGCACAACTTGATTATATCATGTTTATACTGCAGGGGACGTGGAAAAAACAGAACTGAGTGGCATTGTGATTTTTGCTTTGCTATCCAGCAACTATTACCCTTTTAGCTTCTTCGTTCCTTTGGACCTCAAACATCCTTATCCATACCCCTACCCAGAGAAGAAAAATTCCCTGGAATTCCAAACCCACCTATCAAAACAACATAGTATGTACAAGCTTAAAGAAGGAAAGGAATGAGATTGAAGGAGTGTGTAGCATGACACCTTGCTCTTTTTTTCTTGCTACTTTTCACTTGCAAATTTCTTACAGAGTAACTAAGGATCAGTTCTATTTTAATTTTAGTTTCTGCAACCTAAAGAGGTGATATCTGGTATTCATGCTTGCAAAACTCTACTACAACAAAATAAATAGATGGGTCTTTGTGTCTGCTACAATGGGATTTCACTCCATCCATTCAATAAGGATTCGTTGAGTAGCTTCTACATTCAAGGCATTCTGCTAGGCAGGCATATGGCTACAGAGATAAATAAGACATTCTCTTTGACTTCCAAGAATTCATAGTTTATGTTTCAGCCACCTAATAGTCCTCAGTTTTGTTTCAATCAAGGCTCCAGGAACTTTAATTACTACATGTCAACATATTCTATAATTATTTTCTCTCTATTATAATGCTACCTGACTTTAGATGAGGCTCATTGATTTATTTAGAAGGCATGTCACAAATATACCTCCTGAGATGCTTCCTACTTAACAGGTATCTAATATTTAGAAAGTATCTCCTCTGAAGAACTTTCCAATCACTATGTAGTGGACATTTATCATGAACATAGCCAAGATAGATATTAGCATCCACATAAGCAATAATTATGACTTCAGCTCTCAAAGACTGCAATTTGGTACCTTATTAGAACATTTTTCATGCTCTTTGCTATTAGATATGGAATTTTAAAATTTTGATGGGATTTGTTTGAAAGTGGTATCAGTAGTTAGAACATATCTTTACATTTAAAAAGAATAAAATCTAAATGATTTCTCTAAAAATTCTAGTCTGACTTAAAAACATTTTTTTTAATTAAGAAAAATCGATTTTCTCTTCCTTCCCCCTGGGGAAAAAATAAAAATAAAACTCTGGTAACAAATATGCATAATCAGTAGTAAATAAACATTTGTGTCAGACACTGTGCCAAGAACTGGAGATATAAATATGAAAAAATATAGCCTCTCTCTTCAAAGAGTTTATAATCTAATGGGAGAAGACAATACACACAAGGAAGCTAAAAGGGAATTAAGGGGGAGAGCATGACAGAGAAGATAAAGAATAAAAAAACATAACGAGTGCTTCTAGGTTGGAAATGAGATGTTTGAGATAGTCTGCATAGTCAAGCAAAATGAATTCCCACGTTGGTCAAGTACACACACATGTATGTACATGCATGTATATGATTATTATATAAACATATAATATAGAAATAAAATTATAAAATAATTACATACATGTGTGTATGTGTGTATGTATATATATACATATGTATATGAAATTCTGCACCCTTAATCTATCACCTTTCAATACTTGTTAGGTTCATAGATTATATAGTTAAAAGGGACCTTAGAGGCCATTTAGTCCAATCCTTCATATTATAGATGAGGAAACTGAAACCTAGCAAAGGGATATGGTTTGCTCATGATCTTCCAAGAAGTGCCAGAAGTAGGATTCATACCGAGGTCTCAATACTTCCACTCATGGTTCAATTAAGAGGCAGATGAGAAGGACAGAAGGGATAGAGTATTGGGTTTCAAATCAGAAAGACCTGAGTTTGGAACCCATCTCAGACACTAGCTGTGTGCTCCAAGCAAGACACTGTAAACCTCAGTTTCTTTATCTGTCAAGTGGGGATAAAATAGCACAATACTCATGGAATGGTTGTGAGGATCAACTGAGATCATGTTGTCTATTGCCCTATATAAATATAAACTGCATCTGTTATTGTTATCATAGATCTAGCTTGGAAAGAAGCTAGTTCAAGACCTTCAATTAACATCTAAAGAAAATGAGATCAAGAGACGTTAAGTGACTTGCCCCAAGTGAAGTTGGGCAATATAGTGGAGTTACAGAACCAGCAACTGAAATCAGGCTCAATGACTCCCTATGCCATGCTGTTATAGTCAGTCTACAAAAGGAAGCATTAACTTTCTTTGGACAGCTTATTACCATCTCTTATATGATCATCAGTGTCTCTTTAGTGGTTTATTGCATTATTTAATTAAAGCTGTTAGCTCTATAAATTAGTGAGAATTTGTGGTTGGAAATAGTCTACTAAAATAGAAAGAGGGACTGGGTTTAGAATCAGAAAAGCTGGGTTTGAATCCCTAGCTGTGCAAATTTACTACCTATGTCATTTTACGCAAATCAATTTATCTCCTTAGGTTGAAGTTTTCATTCTCAGGCAATTCTGTCTCACCACGCCATTTCCATTTCGGCTATCATCTGTCACCTCTTTCCAAGGCTGTGCTGGCAAATGTTTTACTACTGGCTCTTACACAATTTGTATTTTAAAATTTAATCTGCATTATTACCATTTTTTCCGTAGCTTTCTTAAGTCTAGACAATCAACATAATCATAAATCAAGCTCTGATAAGTAGCCAAGGTGTAAATGTTCACACTGAAAATTGAACAATTGGCTCTCAAAGGCCATTAAGAGCTGGCTCCAGCATATTCTTGTCTTGTCCCCACCTTAACCTTGGACTCTGATCCTGGAACAACCTGGGATTTTACTGGCATGCTTTTTGACTTATCTTGATGGAACATTTTCCTGGCCAACTCTCTCCCCCACTCCACACTTTTCCATCTTTCCTTTATGTATTTTCTTCCCCAATTGAATGTAAGTGCCATAAGGGCAGAAACTATCTTGCTTATCTATATTTATACACCTTCATATTTAGCATTGTTCCAGGAACATTGATGCTTTAGCTATCTAATACCTAGTAATACCTGATGATACTTTATCTCTATATACGTAAAGGAAGGGGTCAGACTAGGTAATTTCTAAGGCTTCTTCCAGCTCTAAATTCTGTGACTGAAAGTATGATCCTCAGCAGGTATGTTGCCTTTTAAAGAAAAATTATCTGGTCATAGTATTTTTCTGGGTTTGAAAATAAATATGTAAATGACTAATTTCCCATTGTTCTAGAAGTATAGAGGATGAGAACATAAGAACTGACACACTAGTCCAGTATTCTCTAAGAAAATGATTGTCTCTCATCACATAAAAATTCAAAATTAGGGTTGTACTCCACATATCTTAATATTTCCTTTAAAAACTAATCTGTTTTTATGAATTTATGTAAATCTATTAGTGTCTTTATATTTTCAGTCTATACCACCTCTTAGTGAAATAAGTTCTATGTATTTAGTACCTATTATGTATAATAACCACTCCTTTTGAGAGTACTTATTTCTTTGATCATATATTTTATGCCTCTTCTTGATAGGAAAAAGAAATGAGCTAATCATGGGGACAGGAAGAGGAAATTACATATGGACAGCCATATTAGTTCTATACTGATATCCATGAAATAATAAAACACCTATGGAGATGCTTCAGTGAATTTAGTAGATCCTTTTATAGAGGATCTATCAGAGACCATGGGTTAGAACTATATAGAATGACATGACTTGAGCAAATTATAATTTGCAGATCCATCCAAGTCACAAGGTCTCAGGTTCGGAAGGGACCTAAGTGACCACCTAGTTCAACTTGTACCAAAACAACAATCCTTTGCACAACATATCCAACAAGTGTTCTCCTACCTTTGTTTGAAGACATTAAGTGAGGGAAAACCCATTCCCTGAGAAAGTATCCCACTCTACTTTTAGATAGCTTTAAGAGCGAAGAAGTTGTGCTTGTATATACAGCCTAAATCTGCCTTTCTATGATTTTTTCCTATTGATTTTACTTCTGCCTTCTGAGACAAAGAGGTCTAATCTCTTTTCCGTTTGATAGTCATTCAGATACCTAATGATAGTTGTCATGTTGTCCCCAAGTCTTTTCTTTCCCAGGTTAAATATTCTCATTTTTTAAAAAGTTGTCTAGTATAGAGGCTAGAGGCATCCGCACAGCTGAAACCCCAGGGCTAGTAATCTATACTAGTCCTTAGCCTTTACCTAGCCATTGCAGTTTGCTTGGGTTCAGCTCTGAGTAAGCCTGCTCCCCTAACTAGAGGAAGTAGGCTCCTCATTCTTACATTCATTTGCTCATCATCCTCCCTTCTTCATCTTGAAGAAAGTTATTAATTACAGTATTATTTATCAATTGAAAATTTAAGGGGTTCCCTAGGAAAAGGGGAATTTTAAAAAGTGCTCAGCGTACTCAATTAATCAGATGTGAATAAGTTGCTTATTTTAACACACAAAAGGGAATGTTAAGCATAAAAGAATCATGACATGTTAGAGGATGACTACAGCAAAATTCAATAATGTTACTATCGGTTGAGTCAGCTGGAATGCTAATATTCAGGCATTATTGGTACATGAAGCAGTTTTTACCAGGATGCTAATTTGCCATTTTGCATTTCACCTTGGCACTGGACATTATTTGATCAAATAGCCATGCTCCATCTTTAATCCAATGACTTCTCTTCATTACTTTTCTTGTTGCTGGTATATCCTAATTCTAATGCTGCAAGTTCAATTTCTCTGTTAGATTCTGCCCTTGCCATCATCATTCACAGGCATTTCAGGATCTTCTGATGTTCACAAGGTTACTTTCTAAAGGAATGAAAACACACACAGGTTGCCATGAACACCCTAGTAAAAGCTAGGTTAGTTGAATCTACACCCCATGTGGGAAGCAGGGCTCCTAGCCTCTATTATGTTGGGGGAGAGAAGGGTTCCACCTCTCACTAGACTCATGTTTTGGCACCTGGAATTGTGCATCTATGAGAGATGACAGACAGAAATCAGTCTCTTTTTCTACCTTTGTTAGTGTCCTTTGTTAACAGCTCTTCTGGGTTAACACCCAATTAGGAGACTTTTTGAATGAGTCATACATGGTGGGAAATCAACCCTCAAAGTTTCCTTGTGGTCAACTAGAATTGTGGCTAATTATGTCTGGGGGGATGGTGAGGAAGGGGAAGAGAAGGGCCCTATTATATATAAGTGTAAAGTAAAACTTCCCTTTATCGCTTCTAAAAACCACTTGTTTTGAACTATAAAGGTTGCCTCTGATTTGTGGACTAATGTGGAATTTGGTGAACAAGTCCATATTCAATCCATCATAGACTTAGTGGTTTTATAGCCCTTCTTAGCTTTCAACTTTCCAAACTGGGGCCAAAAATCTTTGCACTTGGATTTGAGGCTTGGCTACTATCTGTATGACTTTGAGCAAGTCACCTATCCTCCCTGAGACTCAGTTTACTCATCTGTAAAATGAAGGGGGTTGGACTAGATGGCCTCTAAAATACCTTTGATCTTTATTAATGACTACGTTTAATAATTGTTTAGTTAATTAGCTTGAATTTGGGAGTGTGGCAGGGCCTGTAACTTGAACCCACTGTCACAATAGTAATCTGTCTGACTTGGGTAGAGTGATCAAAGTGCAATTGAGTTACAGAGGTCATTTTTCTTTCTCTCTCTCGCTTTCTCTCCTCCCCCTGCCCCACCATGCATACACATCTATTTATGAAAAATTTAGAAGGGGACTGGGTTTGGTGAAAAACTAAGTTCTGTTGATTTAGAAATGTCAATTGAACATGCAGTTGGAAATATTCATTAGGCAGTTTGTGATGAATGTGTGTGTATATATGCACATATTTGTATACACATAAATATGTAAATGTACACAGAATATATTCATAAATGTGTATATGTACATACACATAACTGTGTATACATATACACAAATGTGTGTATACATGCATATATGTACATGTGTATACATATGTACATATATGTGTATATATATTGCCTAATGGACAAAAGCAGTCTGCCTGGAACATTGTGTTTCGTAAATTCTTGTTAATTGATGTAGTAATGTTTTATGCTAATGGTTGATTCAGATCAGGAGACCTAACAATAAGGTAGACTTTGAGCTTTTGACATTGGTAAAGATGAAGGAAGAGCAGAGTTGTAAAGAACCTCGGAACTTTTAGAAACATGTAGAAACAGAAAGCATGAGAAACTAGGTCATGTTGCTACATGAAAGAATTAGATGAAAAAATGTAAAATAACGATAACTTATGGGCCATGGCTCTCCAGCTGAATGTAGCTCTTTCATATATAACTTATTATCTTTAAAACCACTAATTTCTCAATTAGAATATTACATTACTAGCCTACAAGAATGTATGAATAAACTTGTTCTACTTTGTCCAAGAGGGAAGAAGCAAGTAGAATGGGCTGTCAGGAAGCAATGATATTCCCATCATTGAAGGTCATCGAGTCCTTTTCAAAGGGGTGTTATAGAAGTTATTCCTGTACAGGCTGGACTAAAGTAAGAGGTAGCATCATACAAATGGAATAAACATTGGATTTGCATTCAGAAGACCTGAGACCAAATGTTGGCTCTTCCGCTTATTTCCTGGGTGACCTTAGGCACATTAAAAGTCACTTAACCTCCCTATGTCTTCATTTCCTCATCTGTAAGAGGAGGGAGTTATACTGAATGGCCTCTGAAGACCCTTTGAACGCTGAAATCCTGTGTGTCTCTTACTCACTGAGGTATAAATTAGTCATATGTCTCCTTTAGTCATATGGCAAATGGTGATTCAAACATGGCTCCAGAATCATATATCCCTACTTTAAAAGCAGTGACATTTCAAAAGCTCAGATCCCTCTGGAAGGAGATGGAGTTCAAGAATATTCTGATGGTAAAATCTAGGGGAGTTACTGAGTTGGAGTTCAGGTAGATGTACTGTAAGAATAGTGTTGTGCTAGGACCTGAACTGAAAGAATCTTGCTTTCCTAATGGCTAAGAGTTTGGGGAGAAAAAAGGAGCTTTGGCTTTAGATTACTGATCAGAGTGAGGGGAACTAGGAAAGTGGAACTGGAAAAAATGGTAAAATCCTGAACTGCCTGTGCCTAAATTTGCAGATAGTTTGTATCCTTATGCCATAAAGTAAAATATTTCTTGTATTTTAAACAAATGAGCATGTTGTTACTGGTGCCAGCTGATGCTCATCAGTCCTGCATGAGCCAGGTAAGCTTGAGAAGCAGTCCTTGAGCAAACAAAATAGTTCTGCTATTTACTTGCTCCAGGGAATCTATACCAGCCCTGTTGACCTTCTGTGTTTCCTTAACCCCCACTTGATTACTTGGTTGACTCTGGTGGTCTGATCTTTTCTTGGCATCTTCACTCATGTTCCCCTCTCCCACACTGTCTAGACTGACTCTAAGATAAAGAGCAAGGGACTTGGTGAATACTCCTGTTCTGTTCCTTCCTCGGTACTTACCATTTGTGACCCTTCCTCTGATATTTTGGATAGATTCCCTGGCCAGGATGAACAGCAACAATTCATATGATTATAGGATTTAGAGCTAAAAGGTACTTGGAGATAGGGGCAGCTAGATGATGCAATGGGTAGAGTATCAGGACAGGAATCAGGAGGACCTGAGTTCAAATCTCATCTCAGACACTTGACACTCCCTAGCTGTGTGACCTTGGGCAAGTCACTTAACCCCAATTGCCTCATCCTGGGTCATCTTCAGTCATCCTGATGAATATATCTGGTCACTAGATTCAGATGGCTCTGGAGGAGAAGTGAGGCTGGTGACCTGCACAGCCCTCCCTCACTCAAAACAAAGTCAGGTGCAAGTCATGTCATCATTTCTCTGATGGCATGGTCTTCTTTGGCAATGAAGGATGAACACACACACTTGAAGATAATAGAAATCAACTCCTTTGACTAATGGAAGAGGAAACTGAGGCATAAAAAGAGGGAATCAAAGTCAGACAAATAGCAAGCACCAGAGCCAGGATTGTGCCTGAGTGGCTATATGTTGAGAGACAGGTACCATAGGGGAAGAAGGGGAGGGGCCACAAGACTGTTTTCCAGTCTGTTGAATAATGAATACAGAACATTGCTTTGCTGTTAACTGAGACAAGACTGACCAAGGAGCCATATATTAGGAGGTAACCCTGCATCATATTTTCCCTTCGACAAGTGAAGCATTCCATATATACTTGCCAAAGTTTTCTTCAAGGATAGAAGAAAGATTTCTGTTTAATTTTTAATACTCTATTTAATGCTTCCTTTTAAAATATATTATCTCTAACCAAAGCAATATCTGCTACATTGTGCTGTATCTTTAGGAAACAATCTACAGTTACCAACCTTGCTGTTTTTCTTGTGACCAAATTCAGCATCTAGCACCTTAAATCATTAGGATTACGTATTCCTACATGCATTATTTTGTACCTGCCCACATTTCAGCTTCATTGTCCCATTTCTTCCAGTTCCCTCAACTGAATTATGAATTGCTATGGTATTTCCCCTACATGGAAGATTTTTAGTGTCACTTGGTAATTCTAACCATGATATATACAATCCTGCAATGTTGTTAGAATAGACTCCACTGAAGTAATGAATGATTTATAAGTTAGTAAATAAACATATTTGTAGAAAAACGGTATTTCTCTTATAGATGTAAGCAATCTATTCACAGAAGGACCCTACTACCATCAGCTCTCTCTCTTTCCTCAAGGAAAACTACAATTAATTTTTCTCCTTATAGCAGATGACTTATGAAAAATAGGTTTACATTTTTGGTATCTGCAAATAAGAATATGAGAATCCTCTAATATCTAGTCACTGAATGTGAAAGCAACTACTACAAAGTTGCCTCCCCTTAAGAATATCTGAACACCTATCTCACTCATTTCTCCATCACAAGAGAAACCAGTGTTCTGAACATTAAGACACTTTAGGGAATCTTCCTTAATCTGGATGCAATATTTAGCATTCAGAACAACCCTACTTTGGAATGTGATTACATATAATTATATGTAATGATATACTTTACAAAAACACAGAATTGGTAGGGACTTTGGAGGTCATCTAGTACAAAATATACCTGAGCAAGAATCTCCATGACAACACTCCTGTCAACCTGTCATCATTTGAAACCCTACAGTGACAGAGAACTTACTAGCTCCTGAAGTGGTGCATTCCAACTTTGGACCATAATTGTTAGAAAAGTTTTCCTTGTACTGACTTGAAATCTGCCTCCCTGTAACTTCTACCTATTGTTCTTAGGTCTGCCTTCTAGAGCCAAGCAGAACAAGTCTATTTCCTCTTCCATGGTGAGGTCCTTAAAATACTGGAAGATAACCATTACATTCCAGTAGAACATAAGCTCCCTGAGGACAAGGACTCTTTCTTTGCTTCTTTCTTTTTCTTCCTCCCTCCTTCCCTCCCTTTCTTCCTTCCTTTTTTCTTTCTTTTCTCTTTGAATCATCAGGATCCAGTATGTGTACACAAGAAATACTCATTGAATTGAATTTTTGCCCTAAATTTTCTCTATGGTCTTTAGGTTCATCACTGTCTTGGTTGCCTTCCCCTTGGTTTAGTACAATTTGTCAATATCATTACTAAAAATGTGATATCTGCTTTTTTTTTTTAAATAGGCAATAGGTTTTAAATAACTTGCCCAAAGTCATGTAGCTAATAAATGTCTGAGGCCAGATTTGAACTCAGATTCTCTTGACTCCAGGGCTGGTTCTCTATGCACTGTGTCACCTGGCTGCCCCAGTTCCTGCTTTTTTAAGACAGAAAAAAACAAAAAACAACTGTAACTAAAGTAGGTGACCATCAATTGGAGAATGGCTGTAAAATTGTGGTACAGGGATACAATGGGACAGTGCCGTGTAGTAAGAAACACTAAAGACAGACTTGGCACTCAAGATGCAGTAGGCAAGGAATATAGCAACCTTCTGTTTGATAAACCCAAGGACCCCAGCTTCTGGGATAAGAACTCATTGTTTGACAAAAATTGCTGGGAAAACTGGATAACAGTGTGGCAGAAATTAGGCATAGACCCATACCTGACACCGTACACAAGAATAAAGTCCAAATGGGTACATGATTTAGGTATAAAGATTGATACCATGAATAAACTGGAGAAGCAAGGAATAGTGTATTTATCAGATCTGTGGAGAAGGGAAGAATTCTTTACTAAAGAAGAGATAGAATGCATTATGAAATGCAAAATGGATAACTTTGAGTACATTAAACTGAGAAGTTTTTGCACAACCAAACCCAATGCAACCAAAATCCGGAGGGATGTAGTAAATTGGGAAAAAATTTTTACAGCTAAGCTCGGGGATAAAGGCCTCATTTCTAGAATATATAGAGAACTGACCCAAATGTATAATCATACAAGTCATTCCCCAATTGATAAATGGTCAAAGGATATGAACAGGCAATTTTCAGAGGAAGAAATTAAAGCTATCTATAATCATATGAAAAAATGCTCTAAATCACTATTGGTTAGAGAGATGCAAATCAAAACAACTCTGAGGTACCACATCACACCTATAAGATTGGCAAACATGACAGAACAAGAAAATGATAAATGCTGGAGAGGATGTGGGAGAGTTGGAACACTAATTCATTGTTGGTGGAGCTGTGAGCGCATCCAACCATTCTGGAGAGCAATTTGGAACTATGCCCAAAGGGCTACAAAAATGTGCATACCCTTTGACCCAGCAATATCGCTACTAGGACTATATCCCCAAGAGATCATAAAAATGGGAAAGGGTCCCACATGTACAAAAATATTTATAGCAGCACTCTATGTAGTTGCCAAAACCTGGAAGTCAAGGGGATGTCCATCAATTGGGGAATGGCTGAATAAATTATGGTATATGAATGTAATGGAGTACTATTGTGCCATAAGAAATGATGAACAAGAAGACTTCAGAGAGGCCTGGAAGGACTTATATGACCTGATGCTGAGTGAAAGGAGCAGAACCAGGAGAACTTTATGCACAGCAACAACCACAGTGTGTGAGAGTTTTTTCTGGTAGACTTAGATTTTTGTAATAACACAAGAACTTCTGAAAAAAAAAAAAATCCCAATGGTGGACCTCAAGGCAAAAAGCCTTCCACACTCAGAGAGAGAAATATGGAAGTCACTCACATAATGTAGCAGATCATGTTTGTGTATGTGTATCTGTTTGTGTATCATGTTCTGATTTGTTATACGGATTCTTTCATTTATCTTAGTCTGACTACATAGCATGACGATAGTGAAAATATACTCAATAGGAAAGTATATGTAGAATCTATACAGAATTGTATGCAGTCGTGGGGAGGGAGGGAGGTAGTGGGGGGTGGGTGGGGAGGGATAAAATCGCAATTGTATGGCAGTGATTGTTAAACATTAAAAAAAATAAAAAAATTAATTAAAAAAAAAAAAAGAAAAAAAAGAAACACTAAAGACAAGGAATTTGGAGGAATATGGACAATCTTGTAAGAACGAATGCAGGATGAAGCAAAAAGAGCCAGGAGAACAATATACGTAGTGACTACAACAATGTGAATGAAAATGGTACTAAAAGGCAGCTGAACCCAAGATTAATTGCAATGGACAATCTTGGTTCTGGAGAATAGATGATAAGACAGCTTTCCTTCTCTCTGCAGAGAGAATGGTGTAAGACAACCAGTGTGGCATGTTGCATAGCTGCCAAATGTTGTTACTGTCTTCATCAATTTTGCCCAACTTTCTTTCTTTGTGAAGGGTCCATGTCTGGGAGGAGAGGAAGTATTATAATGTGAAAGAGATGCCTCAATAAAGCTTTTAAAAAAATTTTAAAAGGAACACACAAAATTTGGTGCCCAGAGCTAAACACAATACCCTGACCAGGCAGAGTAACGTGGGACTATTATCTGCCTCACTATATATACGCTAGCCTAAACTTATGCTAGCTTTTAAGTTTTTTGATGCTGTGTCTCCTTATAGACTCCTAAAAAATCTGTAGTTCACTAATCTTTTCCATACAACTTGGAGCCTAGTCATAGCTCTCTATTTTGTTCTTGTGCAGTTGATTTTTAAAAATTTTTGTGTAGCAACTGATTTTTAGTCCTTTAGAAGGCACACTTTAGGTGTTGTCACTCACTTTCTTACGCCAAGCTTATCCACTCTGGAAATACCTCACTTCTGAGCCCCATTCTCAGAACTGATGAGTCCCTAGTTCAGACCACCATATTTCATGTGGGGTCCCTGCCATGCTCATTTCAGCCCTTGATTAATTCACTTTCTAGACCACCTTCTCACCAACAGCCTTGCCCATTCCTCCTCCACACTCCAAGGCTTTCCAGCTCCCACGATTGTCTTTCCCATTAGAATATAAACTCCTTGAAGGTAGACAGTTTAGTTTTCTTCCATTTGTAACCTCTGCACTTAGCATACTGCTTGAAACGTTGAAATATATGTTTTATCACTCTTTACTACAATGATGACTTGTGGGTAAAAAATAGTGTAAAGTCATTATGGACACATATGACCAAAAAATGAGTTAAAGGGGAAAGGTATAAGTCTGAACGCTATATTTGTCTCACTGAGTTATTTGAAGAACTAGGGGAAGCCCTCCAGCATATTAGGTAGACTTTCTATGGAGGATTTATGGAAAGATATGTATAATTTAAGAATCTAAGAAGATGAAGGCTGAAGGGGTTATAATCTGCATTGGTGAAGAGAGTGTCCCTATAGATGAACCCATGACACTAACAAAGCTGCAAAGTAAGCTACCAGTTAGCTTGATTCCAAACATGCCTTTTAAATCATTTTGAAAACATACTTTCCATTTCAAAGAAATTTTTTTCAAATTTTTTGATTAAACTCCTCATGTTCCCATGACACAGAATTCTTTAGTGATAATTATTTAAAGATTAAAGAATAGATTTTCAAAGTTAATGAATTTGCTAGGATGAACACAATTTTTAACACTCCAAATGACAAAGGTAAGGCCTGAGCTAATTATCTAAATAATTTATGTCTAAATCTGGGGGAGTGGCTATGTTACCCACTTAAACTCAATCTGTGACTTTATTTAGTCTGTGGAAACTATTTTTAGGGTCTGTGACAAGCTGCATTAAACATTTTTATTTTATTTTTTTCCTGAGTCCTAACCATAAGCAGCTTCCTTTAGTTTTGTAATAACAGCATTTATTGATTTGCTTTGAAGATCATTTTAAAAATTCCATGCACTGAAAAAATACCTAAGAGAAATCCTATCATCATTATAATGTGAGGTACTTGAATTAAGACTGCCTTTGCTCTCTGAGATTCTAATAGACTGTGATCAAGCTATGAAAAATAATTTCCCAAGAATCATCTGTTATGCATTTCCTTCAGTATATTAAGGGAAAAAAAATTTCTTTTCCTTAATTTTAACCAGAAAATAGTTCTTTTGCTCATGTTTTCCTTTAAATACTTAGCTTCTGCCTGAAAAATTTACAATGTGGTTTCTAGATGAATGAAGCATAATTCTGCAAACTTCTACTTACTATATCAAGATAGATGCGCATTGTTTGAACATTTTTGGAATGTTCTAGCTAATAAGAATGAGCTGGGATTTAGGGATTTGGGGGGGGGTCCATATTTTAAGTTCAGTTCCCAAAGGTATCCTTAGTTATTTAACAAAGCACTAACCACTAACTGGTGATACTCTTTTCTTATTATCTAGTAGTCATTGGTTATGAAGTAGACTTTTATGAAAATTTTAAAAATTCTAGTCTAGCTAACATTCCTGAAAAGTTTTGTGTAAATAACTTACAATCAAGTCAAGTTAACAAGCATTTATTAAGCATCTATTATGTGCCAATCACTTTGCTAAGTGTTGGGAGTACAAATAAAGGTAAAAACAATTCTTGCCCATATTTCAAAAATTTTAAAATGTATATATATAATATTTAATGCAATTATAAATACAATATAAATTTTATTAAAATGATATGTTTAATTATATTTATACAATTTATATAAATATCTTATATATTTATATAATATATATAATATATTCCTTGTAATAATAATACATTAATAATAAAATAACATTAATTATATTGATTAATAATATGATATATCAATGATGTACATATGTACAAATAATATATAAATATAATTTGTATAAATATATTTAATTATATTTATATAATCATGTATATAATTATATGTAATATAATTACATAATATATAAAATATTTTTTGTTTATCTCCAAGTGGATTCAATGGTTAAAGGAATTCTTTGGTCAATACTTTTTTGATAAGCAAAGAATCATTTGTATAAAGTCTCAGCCCTGATTCTTCTTGTCTCTCACAACTGCGCTTGTTGCTGGTGTCACTCACTGCCATTCACCTTTGGATGTTTTTTGAGTCCAAAATCAGGACTCAGTAGATGGAACCAGAGGTAGTAGAATTAGTAGTAGGAGGTAAGTCTAATGAGTGCAGCTGCCACTGAGCCTGGGAGTAGCCTGCATGTGAGAGGATCTAATCTGTACAGAGGCAATTTACTTTTGAGCGGGCATTCACCTAGTGCAGGGTCTGTAATGATTGCTAAAGGAGTTAATGAAGGTGGCAGTGAAGGTGGGCGTTCTGCCGCTAAAGGAAATTTGGGCAAAGCTGAAGGGTGGGGCCTAGTTGTGCATGGTTGAGCTTAAAGCTGGAATGTATTCATGAGGCCAGCAAGTGCAGCAAATTGGATCCTTCTGTATCTCACTTAACACCCTGTTGCTCACCCAGGACCAGAGCTTTGCTTCCTGAGCTTCAGCCTTCTACCTCCCATTAACTCTCCTGGACTTAATTCTATTTTAGATTTTGATATGGCTCTCCCTTGGTAGACCATTGCTACTTCAGGCCTCTTCAGTTTTGTGATCAGCAATTCTGCAATCCTGGTTGCTAGTGTTGGTTCCTATTTCCAGCAGTCTTACAATCTAGTCCTTTCTGTTTTAAGACCACTGGCTAGTAAACTCTATTCACTTATACTGTGATTTTTGACTCCACCCAAGTCCATTCAGCACTCACTGAAATAGCCTAGCTGAAATCGTTTCCCTAATTCCCCAATATGGGAAAGTCTTGGGAATACCATGGAAACTTCCAATCCTGAACCCAACCTTCTTCTTAGAAAAGGCCAGGGGGAAAAGGACAATTGTAAAGGCAAAGTAAGGCATTTCATTATTTGGTGATGTCTGGATGTCTGGATCCTGCTGGAAATGCTTTGTCCCCTTTCAGCTTTTTACCACAGAACAAGAGTTAAGTAACTTGTTTATGTATCACTTAATATTTGTGGCCTCATTAGCACAACATTCATTCATAGGATCTACAAGGTTAGATATAATGAAATATTTACAAGAACTTGGAGCAAATGAGAGTTGTGTGGCATGCTATCACTGTGTCCACAAAGGCTGAAGAACTCAAGAGGAAGTAACTGCAGAGGTGGCGGGGCAGCTGGGCAGCAGACTGGCCAACAGCAACTCAAACAGGGCAAGAGGGCAGGAGGGGTAGGAAACAGGAAGGGAAGATCTCTGATTTTCTAACCCAGCAGTATGCTTTGGGAAGTCCTCAGGTGGCCAAATGGGATGCTGAGAGGGTAGTAGCTATGGGATTTAGAAATCGTGACTTCATTTCTCTTATCTTACCTGTTAAAGTGTTTACCTTTGCTTCATTTTGTCTCTGATGAAAAGATTATACTCCTTCTAGTCTTATCCAAGAGGGGAGTGCTGGGGCCTGGAGTCAAGAAGACCTAGATGCAAATCCAAACTCAGATACATATTAGCTGTGTGACCTTGGGCAAGTCACTTAACCTCTCTGGGCATAATAGCACCTATCTCCCAGGGTTATTGTGAGGATCAATTGAGATAATATTTATAAAGTTTTATCAAAGTGCCTGGCACATACTGAGTACTTAGTAAATGCTTGTTTTCTTCCTTCCTGGCTTCTTCTTTGTCTTCTTCCCTGCTGCCAACAGACCCGCCTAAGTCTATTCTATCCTTAAAAAACTTTTACTTGACCCTGCCATTCCCTCAAGCTATGATCTCATATTTCTCCTCCCAGTCACAGCCAAACTCCTAGAAAAAGCTGTTAATACCTGTTGCCTCCACTTCCTCTCCTCCTACTCACTTCCCAACTCCTTGTAATATGGTTTCAAACCTTGTTGTGCAACTGAAACTGCTTTTCAAGATTACCAGCAATTTCTTCATTGTTAGGTCCAGTGGTCTTTTCTCAATCCTTATTCTTTTTCGCTTCTCTGCAGCATTTGACACTGTTGACTAGCATCTCCTCCAGGATTCTCTCTCTCCTTTAAATTTCTCATGATTCTCCTCATTTCCATCTCCTTTGCTGGATCATCATACATGTCCATCCTGTTGCCTTACCCTGGCTACTTCTAAAAGTCTGACTTTTCTGCCCTTGTTTTCCCTTTCCATCTTTTCCTTTTCTTTTTCTGCCCTACCCCACTCCACCCCTTCCCATCTGACCTCACCTTTCCATGAGCTTCCATGTGTTAAATTACAGTCTTAATCTAGATGACTGATGGATCTGTATCTCCTGAGTTCAGTTTCCACATCATTGATCATGTGTTGGACACCTCCAATTGGATGTCTTATAGGCATCTCGTATTCAACAATGGAATAAAATAGAACAATAGATTCCAATGGAATCTTTTACTTTTCCCTACTAGACCTGTCCCTCTTCCACTTTCCTAAGATTTACAACTTTGGAGACATCCTTGACTCTTTCTTCTTCTTTATTTAATCATTGACCAAATCCGATTAATTGCTTAGTCTCACTGAATCTGTCTCTACAAACTATCTCCAACTCATACCCTTATTTCTACCAACATAGCCCTTACTTAAAATTCAGGTTCTCATCACCTCTCATGTACTCTATTAAAATAGTTTCCCAAGTAGACTTTCTGTTTCCATTCTGTTCCTTCTCCAGTCTGTCCTCCCTTTGCCAAACTCATCTTTCTGAAACATCAATCTGACCATAACACTCTCCTCCCAAGAATCTTCAAACAATCTCTGTTTTTTTTTCTGTTGGTGTTCAGTTGTTTTTCAGTACTGTCTGACTCTTTGTGACCCAATGGGGGTTTTTATGCAAAAATACTGCAGTGGTCTGCCATTTCCTTCCCCAGTTCATTTTAAAGATGAGGAAACTGAGGCAAACAGCGTTCAATGACTTACCCAGGGTCCCACAGCTAGCAAGTGTCTGAGGTCAAATTTGAACTCAGGTCTTCCCAACTCCAGGCCTGGCGCTCTCTCCATAGCACCACCCAGTTGCCCCTCAGATTCTATTGCTTCTAGGATAAAATAGATTTCTCCTTGGTCTTTAAAGCCTTTTACAATCTGGATTCTGTTTACACTTTCAAGATTATTTCACATTACTCCCCTCCTCACACACTGAATCCAGTCAAACTAGCTTACTTGCTTCACCCTGAACTCAGCATGCTATATCTATCACTGCATATTTGTACAAGTTGGCCTCCAGTCCTATAATGCTCTCCCTTTCTATCTCTTGAAATCCCTGGTTTCTTTTTAAGTTTCAGCTAAGGTGCCATATTCACCAGGGAGTTCTTATTGCTCTTTCCCACTTGTTAGCACTCCCTTCATCTTCATTCACATGATTGTGTATTTACCTTGTTTGTTTACATGTTTTACTTCTTCAGTAGAATATAAGCTTCTTGAGGGCAGGAACTAGTTTTTGTTTTGTCTTTTATTCCCAACTTAATCCCATGCTTTGAATATTTTGGGGAAGGGAGGAGCACTGGATTTGGTATTTCATTAGTATGAGAAACTCCTAGTATGGCAACTTCTACCACCAATTTACAGCCATGATTCACATGCAGTACATAGTCTTAGAGTTGCCTAGAGTACTAAGAGTGACTCACCTGTGGTAAGTATGGGCAGCATACATTAGCATTGGAAAGGATCTCAGAGGTCACTTGATTCCAATACCACCTTCTAAAGAAGAAGGGGCTGAGACCCAGAGAGGATAAACGACATCTCTTTGAACCCTGGTCTGTTAACTCTAGAAGCCTCATTTCCCCCACACTATTACATGGCAAATGAAAAAGTGAAAACAAATATCTTTTGTTGTTTTTGTTCTAAATTTTATGGGACCATAAAATTTTTTTTTATGAAAAAGTTTTTTTTATAAAAAATTTTTTTATTATGAAATTTTTTATTATGAATTTTTATCATGAATAAATAATTTCTAAACTCTAATTTTTTTTTTTGTGCTCAAAAGAAATCATGTAATGCTTACTATCTTAAAAGGGAAAAACATATGAGTTGTGAACTTTATAGGAAAAAATCAGTCTATCTGAAGCAGAGGAAAATCTGGTACATTGAGGAAGTGCTGAGGAACACAAGTTTCAGGCGACATTTCTATAAGTTTTAAAGGATATATACAAAATCAGATTTACAAATAACTATCTTGACTGAATTATCCCAAAGAGACAGCATTTCACTTTGGATCACATTGTTTTCTGTGTTTACTACTTTTCTTCCCATAGGAAAATAAGGTCAGATTTGTTATTTTCCAGAAGCTCATCCATTTACAAGCAAAGAACAGGCAGGACATTTGAGATAAGGAAGTGATTAGGAGGCACATTTATGCTTTTAATGGTTCCTGAGTCTGAATAGCCTGCTGAGATTTGGATAGGTCCCTTGGAAAAAGGAAATGTATTAAAGTGACAAACAATTGTAGTGTTTCATTTCTAAAGCACCCATATTATCACAGACTAATGTATCAGAATTTGGCATTGGAGTGTGGTAAGCTCTCAAACTTAAAAAAATTCATGTATACTGATCAACATTTCAGCAAAAGATTTAAATGGGGAGAAACTATAACCATGCCAAAGTAATTATTCTGAGGAATGATTCTGAATAGAATGGTTGCAACACTAGATCAGTGTTTTAAATAAATTATTCCAGAAAAAAATATGAAAATAAATTTCAGGAAAATGAAGAATAATAAAATCTAGAACTGTATGATATGATAGTGTGTCTGTACATGTTATTTCTCTTTTTCTCTCTATCTCTCTATTTCTTTCTCTCTCTTCTGAACCATTTTTTTTCAGTTCAACAAGCATCTATGTGTTTTCTTCTGACCAAAGCCCATTCTCTTCTGTCCTCCCCCTCATCTCTCAGGAGTCTTAGCTGATTTGGCTGTTCCTTGCCTATGACCTCAAGGTATGAAACTAATCAGACCTTTCTGAGCAGGACCCTGGCCCAGGAGCTGCCCTGAGGCATGTATTAGAGAAGCAACCAGGAATCTAAGACCATTGTGGACCTCTTCTTCCCTGCTGTGGTCTTAAGACCATCATGCCCAAGGCTCCATGATGATATCTCTGATTGCATCCTTTCCCTGCCCTTTCCTATTCTTCTCAAAGAGGATCAGGACTTCAAGATAATGACATGACTTGCAGTTGACTTTGGCTTGAGTGAGGGAGGGCTGTGCAAGGTCACCAGCCTCACTTTCTCCTCCAGAGCCATCTGGGTCCTGTGGCCAGATATTCATCAGGACAACTGGAGATGGCCCAGGATGCAATGGGAGACCCCGACCATTTTAGGCTAAATTCTAATCAGATTCTTACTTTGAGTGAGATACACCCATTCAATGAATAGGCTTCTTTAAGTAGTTACTCAAAGAATGCCCTTTCAGTCAAAAAAACCAAGAAATCAAACTGGGAGGGGAAGATCCTCAGGGTTCCTGGGTAAAAGAGAAATAGTTACTATTTAGTATTCTTATGGGGAAGGGGAAGGCAGTGGGAGGTACTAGTGCCCTTCTTTACTGTAACTTATTCCTTTGGACATCTCCAGTTAAGCTACATACCATTTCCTTAAGTGAGCAAAATAAAAAGGTTTATTTCTTTCAGCTTTTTTCATTGCTTTCTGATCTACCTGGGAAGTCCTTGTGGCCCAGAAATGGGAACTGACAAATGTATATACATTGATGACCTATATTTCTGTTGTCTGAGGATGAGCCTGGCTAAATTTGGAGAAGTAGAAGGATACAAACTGATGAATTTTGGGGGCATATCATCTCTTGAAGGGAATCTGCTAAGCCACCGAATTGCTGTCTATGCTAGTGAAGGGAGGACCAATACTGATGAAGGTACAGATCTCGAAATCTTGCTATATGTATTGTATGCTATATTATAGGCTTTGTAAATTCTAGCAGGATATTAGTCTTTCATTCCTTTGTTCATATTCTTCCCAACACTTGGAATATACCTCCAATCCATTTACACTGATCAAAATCCTTCAAGGCTCAGTTCCAACATCACTTCTTCTGTAAAACTTCTACAATTGCACCAATCCAAAGTGATTTCTCCTCTTTTAACTCCCATAGCACTTCATACCTCTCAAAAACACTTATTGTGTATTATTGGCTTTTTGATTATGTCTTACCTTCTTTATCAATTTGTAAACTGCCTAGACCATTTTATTAATCTTTGTGTTTCTCAAAGCTTAGAGCAGCTAGGTAGAATATTGGGCTTGGAATGTAAAAGAATGGAGTTCAAATCCAGCCTCAGAAGCTTGATTTCTGGCAAGTCACTTAACCTCAATTTCCTCAGTTTAAAATAGGAATAATATCCTTATTTTGAGGATCCAATGAGATCTATGAGATAAAATTTATAAAGTGCTTGGTGTAGTCCCTGGAACGTAGGGGGCACTTAAGTGCTTATTCTTTTCCCTTTGGCAAGGTAGATGTTCAATGGATATATATAAAGGTGACAACAATGTTCTTGAGTTTCTGGTACAGGATGCAGAGATAAACTTTGAATTTTTCATCTGGAATTCTATGATTTAGTGATTCATTGAATGAATGGATGCATGAATGAGGTGAATATATTATGCCCCTATTCTTTAACCTATAGTACCCAATATTAGTGAAATAAAAGGACAAATTAAAGTAGCATGTTTGAGAATGAGCTATCTGCTCCCATATCCTATCTCGTGAAAATATTTGTGGAACGATTAAATGAAACCATAGAAAGAACATGTGGAAAGCTGAGAGAAGTCTGTTAACACATTTAATACTCCCACATGCAACTTTATAATTTTATTTAAGGCTATTCCCTTGCTAAAGTTTGAAGATATTTAAGCAGAAAAAATGTTACATCGAGGTACAGAGTTTTATCTTGTACCATTCAAAAAATACATGTTTGAGCATATTTTAGTCCTACTAAACATCCTCTGTTTTCCAAAACGGTGGCCATAGTTACTTTTAATTTAATCAGTTTTTAAATAGCTTATTTAAAAAGTCACAAACAAGCAGATGTCAAATGAGTAATTCTTTATATGTAATGATGAACATCATCAGTGGTTGAAATTTATTAGCAAGCATACCTGGAACATATATTGTACTTGGTAACTAAAGAAAGTGTACAGATATTTTTCTAATGGAGATAGTCCTTCCTTCCTTAGCAGCTTACAATAAGAAGCAGTTTTCATGTGGTTAAATGCAAAAATCAATAAATTAAAAAAGTGGTATGATAGACAGTGACTTATAACTTACAAACTAGGATTTCTCTTTTTAGTTTTCTTGCTTCTTTGCTAATGGACTGTTGAATGATGGGTTCATTGTACTTAAAATGTGCCAAAAATCTATCCATAACCATGCATTTGTAGCAGCTATACCTTGATAGGACTCATGCTGAAGGGGCTGAGCCCTTCAATAGTACTTGGCTTTACTGGTAGATGTCCTAAGGGCATATGTGCACAAAAGACTGAGCAGGTGTTTGGGGGTAATAGGAAGACACAAGGCTTCCATCTTAGAAAACCATTGAATAAATAGGAACGATTAGGATCTCTGCCTGCACCAACACTAAGGACAAATGAAACTTTACAAGATAAACATCCCAGGCATGGTGCAAAAAAGAGAGCAAGGGTAGGAAGGAAACCCTTCTTCCCCCTCACTAGAACAGTTCCTGGTACCCATGGTTCCTGAACTATGTATGAACTGTAATCTTCACCCTCTGTTTGACATAAGGAGTGACTGACCTAATCTGGAAGTTTTTTGAGATGCAGCCTGAGGCCAGATTTGAACTCAGGAAGATGAATCTTCCAGACTTCAGGTCTAGTATTCTATCTACTGTACCACCTAGCTAAAACAAGTGCGTCATAAGACTCTCTATAAGAAATTAGACCAAATAGTATTAATAACAGAAGTAGTAACTAATGTTTATATGGTACCTTAAGACATACAAAGCATTTTCATATATCATCTCATTTGGTCCTCACAGCACTGAGGTAGTGCTGCATTGACCCCATTTTATAGGAGAGGAAACTGAGATTAAACGATTTACCTAAGGTCACACTGATAACAAGTATCTGAGGTGGAATTTGAACTCAGGTCTTCCTGATTCTAAGTCAAGTACTTTATGTACTATACTAACCTCTGACAGAAGAATGGTTGACTCCAGGAACAGGTTGGATAAATGGCCCAATTACCCTCAGAATTGTGAGCCCAGTTGACAAGTCCTCTGATCATGGAGTAGAGCTCCCAGATTTTATTGCCTAGTCAAAGCTCTTCATAGGTTTATCTCCAAGAGTTTCAAGTCAACTGAGTAAAGATACCTTGAGTAATATTGATGGCCAGAAGTAAAATGGTTTAAAATACCCATATTCAAGAATTTAAAAAAAATACTAGTTAAATCTTTACTTTTAATCTAAGGTTGCACACTCACTCACCTCCCAGCTCTTGTCTGGGCCAGAGCAGCTGCCCTCCACCAGGGCTCAAACTTCTCAGAAACTTCTGAGAATTCATAGAACCACAGAGCCTTAGCAGTGGGAGGCACCTCTGAGATCATCTAGCCAAAACATAGATTCCCCTATAACATTCCGTTACAAGAGGGGAACAAAACAATATAAATAACTAACAGGGCAACATACTTTGATGCCAGAAATGCCAATGATCTGGAGATAACATTTTCATATCTACGTTGAAATAAAGAGCCTAGAACGGTGTCTGGAATGGAGATCTTTCTGACATATCAGGTTATGGCTACCACCAACATTATCTGGCCCCACAAACTACTACTATAATTATTATAATAACATGACTGATAATAGAATACTCGCCATCAATTCTGTGTCTACGACTGGCAGCTTCCCACAAAATTAAGGGAGATTCTTTACATTCTTCTCCTCTCCCATGGAGATACCTGTCATCTTGTATTATAGATAAAGAAAGCATATAAAAAAATTGAAGGTTTGCCCTCCAGTAAAGAAAAAAAAAATCCCAGCAGTTCTCTCAGCATGAATATGACTCTTTTTAAATCATTCCCCAGAGAAATACTCCAATTGACATTTATTAAAGAAACACGATTCTTTCATTCAAAGCAGAGATAGTGTGAGCAATGGGAACATGCAACTCAGTCAATGATATATACAGTTAATCCCCTCTAACTGTGATTATCTTTGCAATCCTCCAAGCAGGTGTAGTCAGGTGTGGGAATGGGAGGGGGAGGGCAGAAGATGTTATTGTTATGTAGAATTTAAATATTGAAAGAAACAATCACTGAGAATCCACAGAATTCTGAGTAGGCTCTTAATGACCATTTTGTCCAATTCTCTGATCTTACAGATATAGAAACTGATTCGGAAAGGGGAAGATGAATTTCTCAAGGTCACAGCGGTAGTTGGTTGAGATGGGATTTGAATTTATGTTCTCTGACTTCAAATCCAGTCCTTTTTCCACTGTACCATACAATACGGTTAATCCAAGAGCTAGTCTTATAATTCCATCATTTTAAAGGAGTTTTAAATGAGAGTAGCAACAATAGCCATAATAATATTAATGCTAACTGAGGTTGATAGAGCAGGATGCTTTGCTTTTTCACATCCCCTTTATCCTTTGCTTCTGTCAGTTAGCTTATACTTCATTGCTAATGAAGCATATACATTCAAGAATGCTTTTTAATTCAGTGTCTATGAAGACAAATCACATTCTGAAGCAGAGTTTAAAAAATTGGTGATTTCACCAAAATGGTTATTCTCACTCCTGATGAAAGTTGAAACTTTTCCACATTTTAGTAAAATGCTGTACTTTGGTAGAGCTGCTGTACCACCTCCCTTCCCCCTTCAACCCCTCTCCCCTACCCTGGTGGTCAGACTTTTGAGTCTCTCAGACTAATATAGGATGGCAGGCCGAATATTTGGCTAATCCAGATGCTAAGTGGCACAGTGGATAGAGTGCTAGACCTGGAGTCAGGAGGATCTAAGTTCAAATTCAGCCTCAGACACTTATCAGCTGTGTGACCCTGGGCAAGCCACTTAATCTTATTTGCCTCAGTTTCCTCATCTGAAAAATGAGCTGGAGAAGGAAAAGACAATCTACTCCCATATCTTTGCCAAGAAAACCTCAAAAAGAGTCAAAAAGCATTGGATATTACTGAACAACAACTGCACAAAATGAATGAGTGAGTGAACTTATAACTTTCCTTGTTTGGGAGGAACTACGAAAGCTTATTCTCCTTGTGTGTAACATTCAAAGAATAAAGAGTCAACTAAAAGTCATGATGAGATGCATCAGAGGAAGGGTTAAATGGAGAATTGCAAATGATTAAAATAATGTTCTTCTTTTTTCAGTTATTATAATCTTCTGTAATATTCATTCAACACTCCCTATCTTACCTTTATAAAAACCTCAGTTTTAGCAAGCTAATTCAATGCCACCTTCTATTTCCATAGGCAGAAATACATATAGAAAAAGTCATTACTAAACCAGGGTATTCTAGGCTTTTCCTTAGGTTCAGCATATGGGGACAGAGGGCCAGGAGTCAGTGAATATCTGTTTCTTCAAGAATGTATGTGGTGGAAGGAGAGGGGGTGCTTCATCCATGCAGTAGGCCAGTCTGCCTCTGTAGCTTTCTGATCCTCTGATGACTGGAACCCTTGTGAGATTTAAGGAAGAATGTAAGCCCTGCAGAGGGCAAGTAAATAGGGGAGGTGACAGTGGAAGTCAGAGGAGAAGGGAGAAGATAGACCACCCCTTATCCTTCCATGACCAAATTTAAAATTGAACCATTATTCTCAAGGCCTGTCTGACCTTTCTTCCCAATCTCCAGACCCCTTCCTCCTACTATCTTTCCCTTACTTGCATCCCTAACCAGTTCAGCACTAACTCTCTCCATATCCTGTATTCTACAGCCCTCTTGTTCACTTGTGCTTTCTAGAACCCCATACCTGTTGCTAACAAGCTCCCTTTTGTCTTAGATTTCTTTTTCTCATATTTCTTCCATCTCATGGCAATCACTAAAACCTAGCTTTCTCCTGGAGACAAGAGACAACACATCACTTTGCACCATAACCAAGGCCAACTTACTCCCTCTGATAGTCCCCCTGACATGTAAAGCCAGGAGTATGAATAGGCTTATTCCTTGGTCTCTCCTCTCCATACTCCCCCTCTCCCCATCCCTCTCCAACCTACTACTATCATTCATCAACTACCCGCCTTTCTGTGGAGGATGCTTTCCATGTTGATAAACAATTTTAGACTGAAGTGGCTCAGTGCAGTTTCAAATCAGGATAATCTGAGTTCAAATTCAGTCTTAGACACTTACTAGCTGTGTGACCTTGGGAAAGTCACTTATGGTGCCTGTCTCAGTTTCCTCAACTGTGAAATGGGGATAATAATTACACCTACCTCCTAAGGTTATTGTGAACATCAAATGAGATAAATTTTTAAAAGCACTAGTCACAGTACGTGACTCCTAGTAGACTCTTAATAAGTGCTTGTTTCCTTCTTTCCTGTCCAGATTCTTATTATTTCCCTCTATAACCTTTCAGGTCATAAGGTTATTTCTCCCCCATAACTTTAGTAACTCACTCAGTCTTCTTGTTTACCTCATCTCTTACTCCTTTCAAATCCTTTGGCTTGCTAAGAGGTCCATTCTCTACTCTTCAGTCTCCTACATTCCTATGACCTCTGATCCTTCTGCCCAAACCAGGCACAGGAATGGTCATGTGGTCATAAATTAGCCTCCTTCTGTCCTCAGGCTCAGATGAATTTGCCCCAGGTGCTAAAATTCCTAGTTTTGCCTCTGCATGTAGACCACCTATGGGATCTCTAAATTGGTTTGATGATCTATGAAGAATCATAGAAGCTGAAAGAAGTGCTGGAAAATTGGAAATAGGCATGGAATGTTCTTCCAAATTCTAAAGCCTAGGCTTATTCTTCTCCTTGGCTATCACAAAACACAGAACGGCAAAGTTACTTTCCCCAGACATTGCCCAGTTCACCAACCAACCGATTCTTCCTCATTTGTCAGAACAAGATTTAGAATTGAAGTGCTTCTCCTCTTTACTGAGAGAGAAATTATCTACAAGGCAAGTCAGAATTTCTTAGATATTGCAAATGTCTTGATTTTCAAAAAGAAAAAGAAAGTAGGTCCTGGAAATAAAGACCACTGAATTTTATGCCTACTACAAGTAAAATTTTAGACTGGGTTATTTAATGATTTGTAAGCATTAAAAATAATAACAATAACAACATCTTGCATTCATTATTGAGGATTGCAAAGTACTTAAGATACACTCTCTCATTAAATCCCAATATTATCACCTCCATTTTACAGATAAGGAAACTGAGGTACAGAGAAGTTAAATGATGTGACTGATGTCACACAGCTCACAGATTCACACACTCAGGATTTGAAGCTGTCTTCCTGACTCTAAGCTTTATCCACTATGCTACAACTAGCAAAGGGAAGGAGGGATCATAGAATCTTAGGTTTGGAAAGCAGCTTAGAGGTATCTAGTCTAACCTTTATCCATTCTATGACTTCCCTAGAAATAGTTACTTATCCTCTACCTGAAAATCTCCAGTGATGATACTCCATTTTATTTGGAAGTACTGTCCTCTTACATTAAATTAAAAGAACCTCTGAGAGTCAGCAGGGTATAGCAAATGCCTTGGAGACAGGCATCCCTGGGTTCAGTTCCTGCCTCTTAAAAATGTTGGCTGTATGTCTCTGTTCAAGTCACTCTATTACCTTCTCAGTGTTTTAGGCAGCTCTGTAAGACAGAGACGATGCCAACCTGCACTGGTAGAAGGAGTTTCCTCCTCCAGAAAATACTAATGAAATCATTGGTCCAGTATCCATCCCTATCCTTACAAAGAACCAAAAATGAGTTCACTAAAAAGAAGTCTTTTCATATCAATCTCATTTTCTTTTTTGACAGGATTGTTAAACCAGACTAATATACTATGGAATTGCTGACAGGGAATCTGGATTTCAGCAGAAATGCTGAAACAATAGCCTTGTGGGCAACATATAGAAGTGTAGGTTGGATTGTGTTACAGTTACTAGAATGAGTTGAATGACCATATCCAAAGCATGTTGGTTAATAGCTCAGGGTCTCCAAAGGACGTCCCTAGTCATTGGACAACTACTTCTCAGAAGTGTTATTTTTCCTTTAAGCATCTTCTAGGTCCATGATTCTATAAGACTGTTGCTCTTCCCCAGGTTCTGCCCTGTTCAAAATTTTTAGTTGATGCCCTGGATAAAAAGCATAGAAGATATGTTCATCAAATGTACAAATGATACAAGGCTGCAAACCATAGTTAATATGTTGGGTGATAGGTTCAGGATCCACACAAATGTTGACTGATTGAACCAATGTTCTGAAATCAAGAAGACAACATTTTGTAACAATCATTTATTCAGGTTTGAAAAACGAACTCTACAAATATAAGATGGGGGAGTCACAGCTAGAGACATGAAAAAAGACAAAAGCTTTTAGCTGACTGAAAACTCGGTGTGAGTCAACCCTATGAAATGGTTGCCAAAAGAACAAGTCTAATCATAGGCTGTAATAATCAATTAGTGTCCAGATCAAGGAAGAAATAGTCCCTCTGTACCCTCTCTTGGTCAGAACACAGCCAGAGTATTATATCCAATTCAGTACCACATTTTAAGGACACAATACACAAGTAAGGCAGTACCCTGTTCTCAAGAAGTTCACACTGTAATGGGGGAGAAAACACTGTCGATATACCTGGAACATCTGGTCTTTCTATTCATTAAAATAAACATTCAATAGGAAAATGCTACTGGAATGTGCAAAGAAATTCAAATAACAAGCTGAGACATCTACAGCTGGGTCTAGTTTTATTTTGAATCTAGAAGACCCATGCAAATAAACAAAACCAACACACAGCAGAAATGAATTAGTGCCAGCTCTTTGGAAGTGACTCAGGGTAGAGAAGAACTTTATAACTGCAGTTCCCAGCTTCCTCTCAATGATTAAAAGAGGCTGATCATTATAGATAAGAGGAGACTTTATTACATCTTGAAAATAAATGTCTTAACAACTATTTAAAAATGCTTTATTGATACTTTTTAAACATTTCTATCACTTCTTGATGATTCATGGCAGGTTGTCATAGTCCATAGTCCTTGGAAACAAGTAGATTGAGTTTGAATGTGACATACTGGTTGTGTGCCTGCCCATCTCTTAATTTCTTAGTGGCTTTAAGACTATAAATTATAGAGCAGATGGCAATCTGCTTTGGTAGAGAGAATTGTGTGTACTGATGAAATCCTAGATTTTAGGGAGGGAGGGGAAGAGAGAGAGAGAAAGAGAGAGAGAGAGAGAGAGAGAGAGAGAGAGAGAGAGAGAGAGAGAGAGAGAATATTATTGAGTTCCTATAGGGCTCTGTGTTAGATCTAGCAAGGGAAATAAAGATGAATTGAATGGAGCCCCTAACCTCAAGAAGCTTACAATCTAGTAGGAAAGACAACATGGAAAAAACAAAGAAATCTAAACTTGTAACAGAAGTTAAAATAATGAAACTTCCATAATAAGGAGACAAAGGTCCTTAGGGATCCAACAGAGAAAAAAATCATATCCTTTGCTTGAAGGGGGAGAATTTATGAAGGGCATTTTTTTAAAAAAAAATAAGACATCTAGTTGGCTGAAGAAAGAACAGTTTCTTTAAATTACACACCTCCTTAGATAAACTAATTTTGGCTTAATTGAGTTTTTATTGTATGGCACAAACTTCAGTAGTGTTTTATGTCTCCAGTGTGTTGGTCTGAATTGAAAATGTGCCAGATTTCTTAACACATCATTAGCAAGTTCCTTAATTAATCTGTGATGCTGTCAATAAGAGTGTTGTTGTTTTAAGGATTAAGTGAGATGGATATTTCTTTCTTTGCTGATGGTGGTTTATTTGACCTATTACAGATGCAAGACACAGTTCTTCAAAGTAAGCAAGAATTCCAGAAATATTTTCCGTACTTCATCTCTTTGCTTAAATTTGCTACAATTTTACTCCTTTAGACTGAATCACTTGCAACTTGTTACAAGAAACTGATCTGTAACTTTAGTTAAATGGATGCCTCTTTCAAAAACTGCTTCCCCACCCTTCCCAGACTTGATTGGGAAACTACAGGTTAGTGATGCCAGCTCTAAGAGATTTCAGTCTGACAATAGGTGTACTAGAAGAGGAGAGAGTTGGTCAGCTTATCAATGAAAAGCATTTATTAAGACCCACCTACCCCCTGAACGGAGAGGGAGCACTGGACTAAACACAGTCCCTGTAGTTCCTGATACAGATTGTTGGTTTGTGCCAGACCAATCTGCTTGTCAGCTCCTCTACTTGAGTTAAACAGTCCATGTCTTTGCTGAGGCTTTTGTCTAGAATTCCCCGCAGCGCTGCCCACCTGCAAACTGAAGCTCTGGATTCACTTTTTCTGGGAAAGCTTCCATGACTAGCTCCTGCTGAGTCCACTCTTCTCGTTAGCATTTGCTTAGCATTTATGTTCAATTCAATAAGAGCTTATTCAGTTCCTTTAATGTGCAAGGAACATTAGTTTAAAAGGACGAGAAACAACAAAGTTTCTGCCTTCCTCTCCTCTCTGTCTCTCTCTCTCCCTCTTTCTCTCTGTCTCTGTTTGTTCTCTCTCTCTCTCTCTCTCTCTCTCTCTCTCTCTCTCCTTCTCTCCCTCTCCCCTCTCAAATATGACATAGAATATAGGAGGGCAACAGTTTCTTTATGTCATGAACCCCTTTGGCAGTCTGCTGAAGCCAATGGACCTCTCCTCAGAATAATATCTTTCAATGCCTAAAAATAAAACATGTATGACTGCAAAAGAAACCTATGTTGAGATAGTTATCAAACTCTGATTAAAACAAAACAAGACAAAACACTTCAGCTCTCACCTATGCTGATATTATAGCCTCTTGTTTCCCTGTCTTCAGTTTTTTTTCCCTTTGCAATCCATACTTCACACGGTTGCCAGAAGAATATTTTTTTTAAATATATGAATCTTCAGTGGCTCCCTATTGCCTAAACAATAAAGTACAAATTCCTCAGCCTGCTTGGAAATTAGAGAGTAGATGAATTGAAGGGGAGATTTAAACTTACTTAAAGATCAAATATTTTCAAATATTTCTTTTTTGTCTCAATTATATTTTATTTTTTCCAATTATGTGTAAAAACAATTTTTAACATTTGATTTTTAAAGTTTTGTGTTCCAAATTCTCTCCTTTCCTCCCCTCCCCACTCTTTGAGAAGGCAAGCAATTTGATATAATTATACATGTTCAATTATGCAAAACATATTTACATATTAATCATGTGAAAGAAAACACAAACTAAAAAAAACATGAAAAAATAAAGTGTAAAATAGAATGCTTTGATCTACCTTCAGCCTCCATCAATTCCTTCCCTAAAGGTAGATAGCATTTTTCATCATTAGTCCTTTGGAATTGTCTTGGATCATTATTTTGCTTAGAATAAGTCATTCAGTTGATCATCATATAATATTCTTATCTACTTATAATAATCATAATAATATTACTGTGTACAATGTTCTCCTGGTTCTGCTTACTTCACTTTGTATCAGTTCATCTGAGTCTTTCAAGGTTTTTCTGAAATCATTCTGCTCATTATCAAATATTTCACTGCAGGCATGCAAAGAGAGTTTACACTATAGTGTCTCACAGTCTTGGCAGGGCTTCTCTAATAATAATAGTGATGATGATGATGATAGCTAACATTTATATAGCATTTACTATGTGCCAAGAGCTTTGCAATTATTCTCTCTCTTGATACCTCTTGGGGATATGGGAAATAGTTTTAGCTGACATTGTCAGGAACCCAGGTCTGTGCTGAATTGACAACACCTGCTGATAATTAACCAACTTTCCTTAATGATATAAATTGTGACCCAATTCTTGAACCATACAATAGAGTTATAGGATCATACAACTTGAAGAATATAGATATAATTTCATCTCCTGGCTGTTTCTTCTAAAAGATGCGAAATCAGCATATGGGAAAACTAAAGGAAGCTGCAGACTCCAGCATTATTTCTTGAAAATTCTGCCATGAATTACCCAGAAAAAAACCAGATCTTTTATAAGTATGATGAATAACAATGCAGAAAATTCTGCACCTCCTGATTTGGTTCTTTCCACTTCTCCTGTCCATTGGTAGGATAGACTCCTAGTATTTCCCAAAACTTGGTCATAACCTCTAATTTTAATTTAAAATTATCTTTGTTGGCTACATACCTTACTGGATGATTTCTATGAAAAATGCCAGGCTGTTTGAGATGCAGTTGACAGTTTTGGGCATGGAATCAAGTAGCACATCCTATTTAGTCATCTTTCCCAGGCATCTTGCCATCGGTCCTGTTGATTCCCCCCTCTCCACAGTGGAGTAGTATCCTCTAGACTGGATCTTCAGACACTATGATCCTTCTTTTTCCACCCAGTTTTGGAATACTACTCAGAGTCTAAGTTGTTCTAATTGTTGAGTAAGTGTAATTACTAAATAGCAACTTGTTTCTCTTTTACCCAGGAACCCGGAGGGTCTTCACCTCCCAGTTTGATTTTTGTTGTGGTTGGTTTTTCTTTTCTTAAAAGGGGCCATTCCTTGAGTAACTACTTAAAGAGGCCAATTCATGGAATGGGTATATCTCACTCAAAGTGAGAGTTTGATAAGACCTTAGCCTAAAATGACCAAGATCCCACATTGCATTCTGGGCCCATCTCCAGTCTTCCTGATGAATATCAGGCCACGGGATCCAGATGGCTCTGGAGGAGAAAGTGAGAACCCATTCCACTGGTGCAGAATATCAGCTCCTCTGTAACTTATGGTCTTAGGGTGTTAACTAGGGTACTGAGAGTGACTTGCCCATGGTAGCTAACATTATGCCAGAGGCATGATTTAACTAGTCTTCTAAACTCCAAGGTCAGTCCTCTATCCAATATATCATGTTATGTCTCCTAATACCATAGTATGGTATATTTTGTACCTATCTGTCCACTAATACTTCAAAAGAATTAAAATTTTCATCTGGACTTCTTCTAGATGCTTTGCCAATATGGCATGATGAAGAACTCAAATGACCTCTTCCTAAAAATGTGTTGGCATGATTACTCATCCTTGAAAAAAAATTAGTAGCTGAATCTTTCCACACCTCCCAGTTATGCCTGCTCATATCTTTAGTGTGAATACAGGATGCATCATCCTTATTGATGTGGTCTCCTCTGGCTCTGAACTCTGGGGTATAAAGTGTTCAATAGTTATTCTTGATTCCTAGCATATGGATCACTCAAAGGAAAACTCATCAAAGTAGGAGTGCTCATCATTTGTGGTATCCTAATAATATGTGAGCTTCCTTAAGTTTTTATAGTTTGTGGGGACCATGATCCAGTGATGTGCACCTTTTCGGGGTACCCTCCAGGTCTCTAGGGCAGATTTGATCTTAGAGATGAGTCACTATGCCACATTATTTCCAGGGAGAGGTCTTTGGACTTTTTTTGTCAGTACTAATTGGTGTGAGTAATAGACTAGTCAAAGAATTCCTGAGCTCAGGTCCACATTGCTGACACATTTTATATGAATACTGCCCTCTTGGTTACTCTATTGGATCAGAGTGGTACAATCAAAAAAGCACTATTTCTGGAGTCAGAGAATAAGGGTTCAAATTCTACCTCTGATCCCGCTTTGTGATGTTGGGAAAGTCCTTGGATCTTGTTTTTCTTGTTTCTGTGGTTCCATCTAGCTCTAAATCTGGGATCCTAAAATTGAAAACTTAGGATTAGGGTGTCATAATAGTATTAAGGGCAGCTATGTGGCACAGTGGATAGAGTGTTGAACAGTTTAGAGTCAGAAAGACTCTCCTTCCTGATTTTAAATTTGACCTCAGATACTTACTAGCTGTGTGCCTCTGGGCAAGTCACTTAACTGTTTGACTCAGTTTCTTCATCTGTTGTGTTCATCCTTTGTTATAGAAGAAGACCATGCCATCAGGGAAATGATGACATGACTTGCACTTGACTTTGTTTTGAGTGAGGGAGGGCTGTGCAAGGTCACTAGCCTCATGTCCCCTCCAGAGCCATCTGAATCCAGTGATCAGATATTCATCAGGATGACTGGAGATGGCCCAGGATGCAATGGGATACTTTGGCCCTTTTAGACCAAGGTCTATTCAGGTACTCACTTAGGGTGAGGTAACGCTCATTCATTAGATAGGCCTGTTTAAGAAGTAGCCAGGGCATCTGTAAAATGAATTGGAGAAGGAAATGGCAAATCACTCTTGTATCTTTACCAAAAAAACCCAAATGGGGTCACAAAGAGTTGGGACATTACTGAAACAACTGAACCACAATAATAGTAGTAAAGGTCTTCTTTAAGGCTACTCTTTAGGTTCCATAAGAATAGAGCTGCTATCAGTTGGGGAATGGTTGAACAAGTTGTGGTATATGGTTGTGATGGAAAATGACTGTGCTATAAGAAATGATGAGTTCAATAATTTCAGAAAAATCTGGACAGATTTGCACGAAATAATGAAGAGTGAAATAAGCAGAACCAAGAGAACATTGTTTACATTACCAACAATATTGTTTTAAGAATGACTTTGAGGGAATAAGTTATTTTGACTATTGTGAATACCCAAATTAACTAAAAAGGACATGTGAATAAAGAGGCTATCTGCATCCAGAGAAAGAACTGATAAACAGAAGTGTGTATAGAATAATTTTACACATAAAGACCTATTTGTGTCTAATGGTAGCCATGGTGGGGGGGAAGGGAAGAAAAGAAGTTTACATGACAATTTTGTTGTATATTTGAAAGGAATAGCAAGTTGTACATAGCAGATTTACAGTTTCATGTATAATCATCTTTCTTATTGTACCATGTTATGGAAGTGCTTGTTTTATTTTATAAATTAATTTATTAATTGATAAACAACAACAATAATAAAAGAATAGAACTACATTCTTTAAAAGCCAGAAGAGGCATTCTCTCAGTCATGGTTATAGCTGATATGAATTGCGGCCCCTCAGAAATACTGCAGAGCCCTTGGATACCCTTGGACACTATAGGTCACATTCCTTTAAAGTCCTTCCAAAGTCCTTCCTGGCCCTAGAATGGATCTTAAAATGCCAACTAAATTTAATGAAAGGCACACTTTTCTGGCTTGAACTTCAAACCATAATGAAGCACTCATGTTAGTACCTGATCTTGCTTGGGAAAATATATGATTTCATTAGTATTAATATCCCAATGAATAGCTCCCTTCACCTATGCAATTTGGCACTGCACTGCAACTTATAGTCTTAGTTATCTAAGATGTTAAGTAACTTGCTCAGGGTCACACAGTTAGTCTATGACAGAGGCTGGACTTTAAACCAGGTCTTCCTTGTAGATTTTCTCTCTCTTATGCCACATTACCTTACTTCATCAAGTTAGGTAATAAGTTGATCTTAAAAATCTACTGGGGCCTTATTAATTAATGGAGCATTTCTGGGACATTGGCCAGTCCAAATAATGTACTCTGATATCTATTATGTTCATGTAATGAATGAAAAGCTATCTCTCACTCATCTCTAGCCAAGATTCTAATAAAATTGCCCGCATCAAATCTGCTACAAATATAGGTTTCCTGAACTTTCTTCAAGATATCAGACACCAAGGGAAATAGCTAATAATTATGAATTGCTCTTTCAATGAGATCCTGGTAATTGATTTAAGAGTATAATTCTCCTCATTTTAAAGTGGGAGTACAGAAAATAGGGCCAGCCCTACTGTTTTTGCTATGAAGTCTGGATAAAACTATATCTGAAGGTTGCTTTGATTATACACTCTCTAAGCCAGAGGTTCTTAACCTTCTTTTGTCATGGATTCCTTTGGCAGTCTGATAAAATCTACAGATACCTTTTAGAAATCTATATTTTTTAAATTGTAGTTGAAAAATGTTCTGAATTTCAGTTACAAGTTAGTGAAAATACAGATGTATTTTTTTCCCATTCAGTTTCATGGACCCTCTAAAATCTCTCCTTGGACCCTTTGGGTAGGGTCCATGGATCCCAGACTAAGAATTCCTGCTCCAGGCTTAGATTTCACGTTTGCTAAGTGCTTGAACTCACCAATAGAGTGGCGGAATTCCTGGGAGGAAATCAACAGGGTAGCTGTAATCTTAATGTGAAGGGTCCTATACCTCCTTTCTAAATGTCTCCTGCATCTAAATACCTCCTGCAAATCTTTGGTTTTCACTGTATTAATTACTTGGAGATAAACTAGAATTAAGATGGAAAAGAGAAGAAACACAAATAAATCTAGAAAGATCTTTATGATGTAACAGACATATGTAGAGTATACTGATTCAATTTCTTACATGGAAGAGGATGGGGAGTCTGATTCTGGAAAAGTCCTGTTGATGTATAATGAAAATGCCTTGGAGAGACTTTGGAGTATATGCAGACATTCTGTAACTGCTTCTGAGCTGCTAATCACATGGTGAATTGCAGCCTTTTTGATTAAGCAGAAGTTTTAGAGTTGGAACTGGGAGCATCTGCAGAAAACATGAATCAGCACTGGCCTTTTCCTCTCTTGATTGGTCCTCTCTGTCTTGGTGTGAATCCTTTGTTAATAGTGTTTCTTGAGGCAGATTGCCTTTCCCTCTGAGGCAGACACATAACCCTATAGAATCAGGTCTGGGATCTTTGCTTGCCTTGGTTCTTTAGTTTTAGGCAAAGAAGATTAATCCGGAAGCTTTGACCTTTGTTAGTTTACAAAGGGTCAAGAGAGTAAATCATCCAGGAATCTCAACATCTGGGAATCAAGTCCAACCCAGATTCTGCAGCCAGTCCAACATCAATGTCCTGAGGACTGAGGAGTATCCTTTAGGACCCACCCCCCAAAATCCAGTTTTGCTTCAGATTTGCACATTGTAGGAATCTCTTCAATTTGGTTTTTAGATTGAATTGTAAAAAAGCTAAACTATTCCTACTACGATGAAGAGACATTCCATAATATCAAATGGCAATAATAGGTGAGAAAAATAAAAAATAGTAGCCACAAAAAGCGTGTAATTGTTTGGCCCCAAAGAGATAAGCCCTACTTTCCTAGTCTGTGCTCATTCCGTTTACAGCATTCCATCAATTGCAATGAGCATTTTGCACAAAAATGGTTCCTGTGGAGTTGCCCTTGAGGAGAGTAAAGGTACTCTTAAGTTTGGGACAATTCTGACACAATACTATTCATGAAATTATTAACTCTCTAAAAGAGAAAACTACTATGCCACATTATTAGAAAAAAGAAGTTCTTGTAAGGGAATTAAGTTTTCACTGTGAGCATTTGTACTTTGGAAATCAGCAAATTCTCCAAATCAGGGCTTGATTTATTGTTTTGTTAATTGTCTAAATTTAAGAAAGTGATGGAGAAAATGCTAATAATGCAGATTAAAATTAAAGGTGTTTCCTGTATTTCTGGAGAGTTGGCTGTTGAGCATTTACTGTCGCATCCAAGAGAAAGAATGAGAAGGTGTTCCTGGGTTGCAGTCTGCATCATTTAAGGGAGTACCCAGATCAGTGAGAAACAGCAACCTGCCAATCAATCAGTCAAGAAACATTAAGTATCTACTGTATGCCAGGCATAGTGGTGGGCACTGAGGATATAAATTTAAAAACTGAAAAAATTCTTACTTAAAAATATGTGCTAAATTAACCTTTCCAGGTTACTATTCATTCATATTTTGCCTTGTAGGGGTAAAGACAAAAAAACTTCTTCTTTTTCTCCAAAAAAAAAAAAGTATCTTTATTGTAAAGGAACACTCAATGTTAGCCAATTGCCCTTCATGATGAAGCAGGAATAGAAAATGCTTTCCCTTCTTAATTTTATTGTCTGTGTATTATAGACTATGTGGCCTCTGAGGGGAAGATTTTAAAAAGGAACAAGCAGTAAATTTTTTGTCTTTACATGGACCTGTTAAATGGCAAGAACTGCTTTCCTTAGCAGTTGCAGCAACAAGACCTCTGTTCATAGCATGACTAATTCATGTGACTAATTCACAATCTGCAGACTTTAGATATACAAGGACTCATGGTACAAATATAATAAATTCCTGTTGAATTCTGAATTGTTCTGAGTTTTGCATTAGACTACTATCTGAGAAGGTGCTGGATGTCCCGTTCGTTAACACATTCTTCCCCTTTAGTTAGTCCTCCTTCCCATTCTCATGTTTCAAGAAGAAAGTCAATAAAAATATTTTCCAGGGTATATTCCTTCCTTGTCCCAGTTTCTTTTGGGTGTTGAGTTGAGGAAAGTCAGAGGATTCCCTACATGGGAGGGGGCAAGTATAATGGCAGGCAAAGGATAAGAAGTAGATTCCTGTTTCTGATTTAACAAGTATTTACTGAATACCAATTCTGTCCAGTACTATGCTTTTTGCTTCCTGGTATAAGAATAGGGGAGAGCAAGGATTTTAAGATCATTTAGTTAAAATTTACTTCTCCATTCCCTCCTGGCTCTACCTTACTTGCTAGCTGCACTCATCTTTACTTCCCCCCTACCTTCCCTGGATATTTGAAAGAATATTTTTGGAAAAGGAAACACTATGTGGTGATGAAAAGAATGATAGACTTAAAGTCAGAGGATCTGTTTTCTTTTTAAATATATTTTAAATTTCTGAAATAAAATAAGTATTTTTATAATATAGTATAATAAAAAGACAATTGTACATGAATTCACAAATCTATTATGTATAACTTGCTAATTCCTTTCAAATGTACAATAAAATTATCATGTAAATTTTTTCTTTTCTTTCCCCCTACCCCAAAGAGGTTCAATTTTTTAATCTCAGCTTGACTTAATTTTTATTTGTTCATGCATTCTTTTAATAAACATTTGCCTACTATGGGCAAAGAAAGAGGAATTTGTTGAAGTTACAAATATGTGTAAGACAAGGTCGTTGTCCTCAAGAAGCTTACAGTCTAATGGAGATAATTAACAATGATATAAGATGATTTGGTAGAGGAAGAAAAATATAGGAATGAGAATCAAAAGAACTGATCCTACGTCTGCCACTGGAGAGCCATGTGATAGTGAGAAAGTAACTTCGTCTCCTGAGTCTCAGTCTATTCATCTTTTAAGTGAGGAGTTTGCATTAGATCATCTCTAAGGGTTCCTTCTCTTATAGAAGTCTATTGTCCTGTAAGGCTATTAAGGCAACTATTATCTCTATTTTAGGGCTAGAGGATGAATCTGTAATTTTTTTAAACAATGGTACAGGAAACTCCTTCTACCAATACAAGTTCAGCACATTCTCTGCAATTTACAGTGTGAGCTAGGCTGTTACATTTGTCACTTAGAACTCCTGGAGGAATAAGCCTGGACTGATCCTGAGGTGTCTCTTCTCTACTGCCATCAACTTCAGCTCCTTTAAGCTTGTTTTCCCCATTATTGAGAAGGGCCAGTGATCGGCACCCAAGTTCCATTTAAACAGTTAATATTAACTTTTACAAAGGGATATTCACTTCAAAGATATAGCAAGAACAAATATGCAAGCATTTTCCCCATCACCTGGGAACATAATCTCTCTTTTACCTCCTTAGTGTTTATGTGTTTAGTGTAGTTAAGCTTATAACTTAGCTCTCTTCCTACAAGAAATAGAAAGTTCATATCTAGATGAAGCATGGGCTTGACTCCCAATGGTTATTCCTAAAGACCACAGCTTATTCTTTAGGCTTTGACAACTGCACTGACTCTGGAACACCAGAATGCTGGTGCTCCCTTTCCCTTCTGATGACCCTTTGAACTCATTAGGTCATGAGATTCCACTCATTCACCTAGAGTGGACAAAGAACAAATGTGGAGGACAAAGACTAAGGCCCATTGCTCAGAGACCATATGATCTTAGAGGGTCTCTTCTCTTACATCATAGTCTCTTACCAGATACAAGCTGAAAAGTCACCCAAATCCCCCAAGAGCAACTGAGGCAGAAGAGGAGATAACTGTTGCCACTAAGCCTTTTAAAATGCCTCTGAAACTATCTAAAGAACCTCTCTTTTACTACTTGGTTAGCTGATCAGAATCAGCTATGGAAAGTCTACACATATTCCATAAAATCTCCAAGACCCTCTTCTTATACATCATCAGAATTCTCCCAGAAGCAAGTTCCCTAACCTCTCCATATGGAGATGGCCATCCCAGGAACTCTGCACATGAGCAGACCCCCATTTCTTTAGTCTTGGAGAATTGCTTAGAACAAGCCATCTTAAACTTTTCCACTGGTGACCCCTTTTCAAGTTTCAACAGCTTTCGTTGGCATTATGTGGCCAGAGAGCATGTGAATTGCAAAGTGCACATGCTTTGTTTACAGAACCAAGGCTGCAATGAAATTGTGTGACGCAACACTGGCAAGTACTGCAACACTGGCAAGTGCTGCCAGTAGATTCACTTTGGATTCATTACGTGGTTGATTTTGAATTAATTTTGGTCGTTGCTCAATCAGAAACCTCTTACTGTTGCCAAATTTTTTGCAACCCCATGTGGGGTTGTAACCCACAGTTTAAGAAGCACTGGTTTAGAATACTTCGAGTTTGTGACTTGCTCAGGGTCACACATCTATTATATGTCAGAAGTCAGTCTTGAAGCCAGGTCTTCCCAAATGGTTTTCTATCTATTATTCTGCACTATTCATTTTTCATTTATAGCTAGAGAAACTGAGCTATACTTCTGGGTTTGAAATATATTTCTGGAATCAAAAATTCTACATGTTAGTATTAGCCTGAAAGGTCTAGGCTAGGGAAATTAAATTCCTACTGGGGTAAAAGAGGAATTGGGGAAAAATTTTGATCCAAATAGATGAACTTCAGCCATTTTTTTTTCGAATTGGGAAAGAAGTTACACATAATAAGTATTTTGATATGTATGTAATTCCATGGTTGATATTTTAGTGGGAAATATATTGCCTTCACTTAAAATTCTCAGAGAACCCATAGTCATATCCTGTGGGATACCAGGGTTCCATAGAACAGTTTAGGAAATATTGGTGTAGATATAGCCTAAAAAATGTCTTGGGTTGAATAATAATAATACAATCTTAGAAATGGAAAGAAAAGATTTTGCCACACTAGTAAGATGAAATGTGATGGTTGGACAAAAGGAGTCAGACACAGGAGTAAAATATTTTCCTCCAGGCTATGCCATTGAGTCTTGCAAGAGAGAAAGTAATGACTTTCAAGATACCAATCATATTATTATATAGCACTAACCTATATTATTAAGAAGAGTTGGAAGGACATTATAATTAGCAGCGAGTGGAAGCAAATCATGTCCATAAAATCTACCTACCAGCCTATTTTCAAGAAAATGCCACACAAAAAAACCCTTAAATTACAAATACCATGTCTTTAATTCTGATTTTTCTGTATTGATTCATTCACAGTAGAATAGGGGAAATAAAATAACTTACATGCAGTCTGGTAAATGCATTCATAAGTTATATTGATGTTGTTTCTGAATTAAAGGTTAAATCATTATGCCCCCCCCCTGCCTTTTTAATGCTGAAAGTTACCCAACAACATCAGAAAATAGGACTCTACTGTTTTCTTAAAATGTATGTGGATGCAGAATGATGAAAGCCAGGATGACAGTGTGTTCAGTTAGTTCTAGAGAGAAACTCTACTTTGAAATTCAATGTAGTTACGACCAAGACAACTTCTCTGTGTCTCAGTTTCCTCACCGAGGGGCATCTTAAGTGTCTTTTGGCTCTAAATTGATCCTATGATCTTGTGCTTCTGTTGTGAATATCAGAATGTTTAAACCATTTCAACAAAGCCACCTATTGCCTACTTTCTGTTGTACAGGATGCAATCCATGGAGCAAAGTCATATCTCTAGACGCACATATTGGCACATCAAGGGTGGAATGCACAATGTGGTCATCCAGGCTTGCAGTGGATTGTCTGAAAGCAACACTTATACTGGTGCTCTGACTGAGCAGAAGCTGTGGGCCAAGAGAAATGTCCTACAGACAGAACTAGGGCTGTATACTGTCAGGGTTACAGAAATAGATATGAGAAATAAAAATATGGATTAAACATATACATGTATATGTATGTATATATGTGTGTGTGTAAGTGTATATACACATAGACACACATATATACCAAGTGTGCCAATATAAAATCTTGTAGTTCACACTAAAATGCATTCTCTCTTCCTCTCCCTCCCTCCCTCCCTGCCTCTCTCTCTCTGTCTCTCTCTCTCTCTCTCTCTCTCTCTCTCTCTCTCTCTCTCTCTCCCTTAATACTTTCAGTTTTAAGAGCTATTTTCAATTAAAAATAAACAAACCACCTACCTGAAGGGAGATGGGGAGGGCTCACTCTTCTTTCAGCATCTCCAAATGATTCTTTGGAATGAAAGAAAGAATTTCTTTAGTTCAACTCCTCTCAATACTTTTTTATTTTAAACCAAAAATCAGTTAATATTTTTATCAAAATTTATAATCATGGTATAAAGTAAATACTTTGACAAATCACTTTGTTGCAACTATAAAAACAATTCCTTCATGAATTGGTTACAGTCTAAGTAGTTTTTCTTTGCAACAGATGTTACCCCTAACGTATACATAGGTAACATGTTTTTGCTAACTTTGAGTCTAGAGCATTTTCTAGGGCTTCCTTAGTTTATAAAACACACCAAACCCTTAAAATAGATGTTTGCTGCAACTACAAGAAACGACTTCCTTAAACATCAGAACCCATAGCCTTACCCTTCAAACAAAGAGGCCTACATAATAAAAGCTTTAAGATTTGCAAGCCATTTTTCATAACTATTTTAGGTGATCATCCTAATAATCCTTTGAAGTAGGATCTACAGGTATTATTATTAATCTCATTTTACAGATAATGAAACAAGATCAAAAAAATCAAGTGATTTGCCCAGTAAGTGCCGGGTACAAGATTGAAACCCAGGTCTAGACCTAGCGTTCTTTCCATTTATCACTCAAAGGCAAGTTGGGGGTGGATTTCACTATCTTTCAGCTTCCAGGTGAGGTGCCTCCTACCTTCCTACTTACTTGGAATGACTCCTGAGATCTGGAACTACTTCTCCTCCACTCCCATTACTGTCTCATCTCTCCATTCTTTGTTGTCCTTTTTTGGCAGCTAGCCTAGAACATACAAATTACCAGAGAACTTCTTTGAATCTGAAGAAAGCACTTTTTAAAGAAAAGTCAGGGAGAGACAGGGTCAGCTGCTACTCTCAGGATAGACAGATACTTGGGGAAAAGCAGTGCAAAGCAGTCATATTGGATGAATAAATTAGGGGGAAGGGGAAGAGCAACTCTGCTGTAGAATGAAGATTCTTGTCTTTGTTACATAAGAAATAGAAGAAATAGTTTTTTGAATAAACAGTCCTCATGAGTCTAGGGGGGCTGAATTGTACTGACAAAGTCTCATGTGCTTGGTGAATACTAGAATCACAGAATTTTTGTGTCTAAGAGGAAATTAAAAGTATCTTTGACAATCATCTGGCTTTTGATTAAATACCTCTAGTAATGGGGAGCTCACTATTTTACTAGGAAACCTGCTCTCTTGGTTAAGGCTATATTTTTGAAAGTTCTTCCACATAGTGAGTCAAAATTTTCTCTAGTCAATTTGTACCAATCATTTATAGTCCAGCCTTCTAGGTTAATGCAGAACCAGATCATGTGTTCTTCTTTATGACAGACTTAAATTTTTCAACAGCTATCACACCCCAGCTTAGTTTCCCCTTTACTTTAGAAACTTCAGTTTCTAAAATTCAGTTCCTTCCTTGTCATATCTTCCCCCCACCATATCTTCCCTTTACTATTACACCAATTTTGTCAGTCTTTTCTCTCTATGCCATCCAGTTTGTTAATGTTTCTTTTAAAATGAGGCATCTTAAATTGGACATGGTATTCTAGATGGGATCTGATCTCTGTGTATTATAGAGGGATTACGATTTCTCTCTATCTGCACACTATAATTCTATTAATTCACAAAAGTTAATATAATAATAATAGCTAACATTTTTAGAGTTATTCAAAGTTCACAAAGGTCTTTGCAAATATTTCACCTTATCCTCACAACAACCCTGGGAGACAGGTACTATTATTTAACAGATGATCAAATTGAGACCCAGAAAGAGAATTAAGTGACTTGCCTAAGGTCACATAGCTAGTAAATGTCTGAGGCAGGATTATGAACCCAGGTCTTCCTGATCCCTGGTCCAGTGCTCTATCTACTGTGTCATCTAGCTAATAAATAAATTCTAATGCAACCTGTGACTGTCTTTTCATTCATACCTGCATTTACAGGTGGTCATATATCATCTTTAACCTAAATCTAGTTCCCTTTCTAGAATTTCCTATTATTGTCAACACATCATTATTCTCCCAACTACCCAGGCTAGATATCTTGCAATCATTCCTGATTCTTCCCTCTTCTTTTTCCCCCTCATAATCAATTTCATTGAGACCTGTTGATTTTTTATTTGTAGTGCAGTGGAAAGAGTACTGCCTCTAGAATCAGAGGCATTGGGTTCAAATCTGATTCCAGAGGCTTACTTCCTGTGTAGATCTTGGCAAGTCACTTGCCTTCTTTGAGCTTCAGTTTACTCAACTGTAGAATGGTGGAACTGGAATAGATGGCCTCCAGGGTTCCTTCCTGCTTTATCTGTGGTAATATTATAATAGGTGTGTTGTTGTTCAGTTGTATCTCACTCTTTATGATCCCTTTCAGGGTTTTCTTGGCAAAGATAGTGGAGTGGTTTGTCATTTCCTTCTCCAGCTCTTTTTGCAGATGAGGAAATTGAAGCAGACAGGATTAAGTGGTTTGCCCTGGGGAGTAAGTGTCTGAGGCTAGATTTGAACTCAGGAAGTTCTCAGTACTCTATCCACTGTGCTACTTAGATGCCCAATATAAGAGGTGTAGAGATGCTATCCTACCCCACCCATTAGAATATGATCTATCATTCATTCCTTCTTTCCATTCCCGTTATTACTTCCATTGTAGACCATCATCACCGCACCCCTAGTGTACTGAAAGAATTTTCTAGTGGTATCCTTATCTTCAGCCATTTCCCCTTCTCATCCATCCTACATACTCCTATACCATCCTTGTTACAAAGTACACATTGAATACTATATGCCAAATGATTCTTCTACACCATTTCCTAACATTGCACCTTTTTGCTCAATGATTTTCAATAAATCCCTGTTGCCTATGGGATTACATCTAAAGGCCTTAGGGTCCTCTACCAAAACTAAAATGCTACCTGCTTCTTCAATCATGTGGCTCACTCCTCTTCTCCTTTAGTTCCCTCCAACCCCCCATACTCAATGTTCACCTTTCCCATCATCCACCCCTACTCGATGGGCATTTCTGTGTCTGCTTTGGCTCGTGTTTTTTCCTGCACTGGAATGTCCTCCCCTGGCCCTTATCACCTCTCGCCTGAACTATTGCAGTAGCTTTCTAATTGGTTTCCATGAGTAAAGTCTCTCTCTATTTAAAACCAACCTTCATTCACATGCCAAGGTATTACCCATCTGTGCCATAAACTTTGATGACTTTTTCTTACCTCTAGGATCAGATAGCAGGTCCTCTGTGGGCATTTAAAGCTCTCTGCAACCTGACCTTTTCTACCTTTCCAGTACTATTACATCTTTCTTTCACATACTCATTGACTCAGAAACACTGCCCTAATAGCTGTTCCTTGAATATGACATTCCCTCTTTCATCTCCTTCCTTGCCTTTGTTCTGGCTATCTGTCCCCTATGCCTGGAATGTTCTTTCAGCTTCTAGTATCTTCTCTGAGATTACTTACAACTACTCCAAATATGTCTTTTTTGTGACTAATTATTCACATGTTGTCTCTCCCAGTAGAATGTGAGCTGCTTGAGGGCAGGGACTGTTATAGCTCCTTCCGTCCTTCCTTCCTTCCTTCCTTTTTTCTTTCCTTCCTTCTTTCCTTCCCTCTTTTCCTTTCTTTCCCAGAAGGCTTGTTAATTGACTGATCCACTAAAAGGGAGTTTCCATTGAGGATTTCTTTAATGGGCAGCTCCTTCCCTAGGGGAGTTTCACTAAAGCCGATTTCCCCAAAGATGAGTGTGGTGACTCACAGTCCTAGGAGGACAGACCCCTAGGGCTGAGAGTCAGCATACTCATCTTTGGGGAAACCTCCTTCAGTGAAACCCGTTGCTCAGCAGACAGGTCTATACTCTCTAGATAAAGCCATCACAATCCCAGAGGCTCACTACTCTTTAAACTCATTAACCTAATGGGAGGAGCTCTCCTGATTGCCACTCACACATAGGTGAACATTTTAATCTACCAAAAAGTAATCTTGCATATTCTAAAATATTGTTTTATTATCTTAAAAACAAAATGCAATAAGTTCATTTTCTCCCTACTAGTGTTATGAAAAAATGCAGAGGTATGGTCTGAATTCACTTAAGTGTATCAGAGTTATGATGGTGCAGTGGCAAGAATGTCAGATTTGGAGTCTGGAGATCAAGGTTCACATCCTACCTTAGATATTAACTGTGTAACTGAATCTCAGTTTCCTTATCTATAAAATTAGGTTAAATGAGATATTATTTGTAAAATATTTAGCACAGTGCCTGGCACATAGTAGGTGCCATTTCTTCCTTCTCTACCCTGCTCCCCCCACCATGGGGATGATAATTCTTGCATAATCTACCTCATAAGATTGTTGTGAGTAAAATACTTTGCAAAGCTTAAAGCACTGCTTAAGTGGGCATTATTATTATTTTCCAGTGGAGGGATACAGGTAGGTTGGTGGAAGTCATTTATTGCATGGAGTGTTTTGTGGGGAAAGATTATAGGGTTGATAGGAGGAGTCTTTAGTCTTCTCTGGTTGTGGTACTGACAAGGCAGAGAAAAGAGCTGCTTCAGGCAGGTACTCTCAGACAGGTCTAGAATTGCCAACCTGAAGTGAGGTCTCCAGGTCTGAACAGTTCCTTGGACCTAGGCAGCCTCATCTTCACCGGGGCCATTTTCCATACTGCTGTTGCTGTAGCTTCGCTCTTCTAAACTGCTTCTCTAGAGGTTGTGCCTGGGAGCAGCTAAGACACTCAGCCCGTCTGCAAACACTGTGTATCCTCTTCTTCTCCCTAGTCATTTTCTGTCTTGCCACAAAACATAGGCTCTTCCCTTCCCCTCACCTGACTCTCCTGACTTTCACCTCCTGATTTAAGGACTGTAATCAAATCCACACTGTCATTTTTGCTTAAAAGGGTGTGTCACTGGACTGTCTTTCCCAGTCACTATCTCTGTGACTTCCCAGATTGGAACACCCTTCCAAGGCCACCACTGCCCTACTACTACAACAACCATAACAGCAGCAACAACAGCAACAACGACAACAAGGACAACAGCGACAACAGCAGTGTTGTCCCTCTGTTAGAATGTATGATCCTTAAGGGAAGTGGTTGTGTTGCTTTTGCATTTGTATTCCCAGACATTAGTGTAGAATTTGACTCATAGTGCTTAATAAATACTTTTTCCCCCTCCTTCTCCTTCTCCTTTCCTTCCTTCCTTCCTTCCTTCCTTCCTTCCTTCCTTCCTTCCTTCCTTCCTTCCTTCTTCTCCTTCTCTCTTCCTCTTTCTTTCTTTCTCTTAAAAATATTTTTAATGTCATAAAAAAAAAAAAAAGAAAATCATCTTTAATGTTTCATGATCCAACCTGACCTATATGGCTGAGTATAGGACTGGGGACATAGAAACCTCTCAAATTCGCAAGCCAGCACTGAAATTAAATTGTTGTATGGCCTTTGGAAATTCAGTTAACTTTTCTGATTCTTGAATTCCTCATCTATTAAGTTAGGACGCACAAGGACACAGTAAAAAGATTAGCTAGTTCAAAGTCCACTAAGGCTTTAAACATTTATAGCTTTAATTCTTTCTCTATCTGCACCTCACAAAAGACCTTTTATTTGGAAAGGCAAGTGAGTTGGACATAGCTACAATTTTTTAAAATTAGTTTTTGTGCTCTATAGTGGAACATTTTATTGATATTTTCAGTAGAAGGACTTCAAGGCCAAGCACACTGTAGGTGCTTAATAAATAAAATTAAATTGGCCAAGAATTCAAAATAAAGGGCCTGTTATGAGGAATGGAAGCTTATAGGATGCCCATTATTTAATAGTCTCATTACAGTAACAGTCTCCGAAAAATCCTTATGGCACAGATCTCAAAATGTTCAAACTTATAGGAAGAAATCACAATTGCCTACAAATACAGATTTATGAATTTTCAGCAAAGAACATTCTATAAACCCTATCAGCGGTCGCTGCTTGCCTAGTACTATAAAAGTGCCTGTTTTGGTGGTTATAATGACTTCCCTTAATCCAAAGGCAGTAAAGAAAAGGCAAAGAAAATGTCAAGCTTCCTATCTTGGAAGGAAAGTTTGGAACTCCATGGGGCTCCTCCCACAGGGATTAGAGACCTTTTGTGGAATAGAAGTAACCCCCTCAGCCTTCAAGAGAGAAATCAAACCAACTTGGTTTAGTGCTTGTGTAGCTAAACTGGCTTACTTGGGGTGGGGGCAGCAGGCCACAAGGCCCTTTGCTCTGGTTCAGCTGGATATCAAATGCTACAGTGAAACAGCACTGGGTCTAGAGGGAATTGGGGCATTGTCCTTTTCTTTTCCTGCTAAAGGGCTCCTCTACTCTGAACTCACATACATAGGCTGAGTTTAAGCATAGAAAATTCCTCCAGGGATCCTTGAGACATGTAAGGAATTCAAATAGAGGTTTAAACTCATCCCTCTTTAGGACAAGTAAAATAACTTAAAAAGAAAATATAGTCAGAAAATGCACAATGAGGCATGGGATTCCCAGAAGGGATAAAGCACTTGGGATTGATTACTTGGGGTTTCTAGGATATCAGACAAATTTTGTCCTAAGGACTGATAGTCTGTTAGGATCTCAGAAAATCTATTTTGATTCATATCACAATAATGCAAGTAGTCTAGGTCTGCTTAAAAGCAAAAGAAGAAAACAAGTGAATATTTTGGTTTATGTCAACTAAATATTTGGGTGATGAATAATGGGCACAGTGATATATCAGATGCAGGTATTTAAGCATTCAAATAAACAAAAGTTATCCTAATGGAACTGGACTGACTTGTAAAGAAAAACACCAGAAAACAAAATGTCCAATTATAGCCTAAAGCAAAAGAAAAAAAATGCTGATTTTTCTCTAGTTTATCCCTGAAAACCAGGGTATCCAAGAAAGAGAGTCCTGGAAGGAAAATCTTTCTAGTGGATCCTTACAAATGCAAAGGGCCCCCAAACCATTCTATATCCAACTCATATGGTATCTCCCCTGGAGCTATTTCCCTAATTCCTCCTTGCCTTTGAGGCCTGTCTGCCACACTTCTTAGGTTAGTTTGGACAACCCAAAGTCACTGTAAGTGAGGAGCCTGTACCGATAATCTTTCCATTCATAATCAGTCACTAGTCTTAGTTTTAAGCAAAAGTATTTGTTAAAATCGTGTAGTAAGAATAATTGGTATAAAAAAATCTCTTCAAACTAGGACACTAATTCACTGTTGCTGGAGTTGTGAACTGATTTAACCATTCTGGAGAGCAATTTGGAACTATGCCCAAAGGGCTATAAAACTGTGTGTACCCTTTGATCTAGCAATACCAATACTAAGTCTATATCCCAAATACATCCCAAAAAAGGGAAAAAGGTCTATTTATAAAAAAAAAAATGTTTATAGCAGCTCTTTTTGTGGTGGTTAAGAATCTGAAATTGAAGGGATACCCATCAATTAATATATGGTATATGACTATAATGGAATATTATTGTGCTCTAAGAAATGACAAGCAAGATGATTTCAGAAAAACCTGGAAAGACTTATGTTAATTGATGCATAGTGAAGTGAACAGAACCAGGAGAACCTTGTGCACCTAGTAATATTGTTCAATGAAGACTGTGAGTGACTTAGCTATTCTCAGCAATTCAATGACCCAAGATAATCCCAAAGGACTAATGATGAAGCATGCTATGCACCTCCAGAGAAAGATCTGATATTGTTTGAATACAGACTGAACTATGCTATTTTTCATTTTCTTTCTTTCATTTTTTCTGAGTCTTTTCATACAAAATGACTAACATGGAAATGTTTTACATAATTGCACATTAAAAAAATCCCTTCAAACTAGGAGCATACTTTCCCCTTGACCACATGAGATCTCTTAAGGGGATAACGATGTATGGTATATGAAGTTTACTTTTAGTGAACACATGTGGCAAGAGGATACCTTCATAAAGTTCCTATGAAGTTCTCTTTAGGTATAGCTCTCCCCGAGTGGGTGATCCATTGCTGGACCAGACTGGTCCATCTGCTGGGGTTACTTCTCTGCTGTTCTTCCTTCCTTCCTTCTTTTCTTTCTTTCTTTTCCTTCTTTCTTTCTTTCTTTCATTCTTTCCTCTCTCTCTCTCTCTCTCTCTCTCTCTCTCTCTCTCTCTCTCTCTCTCTCTCTCTTTCTCTCTAGCACCAGGAAAGGGGGAGATGGCCATTGCTGCCCAGCTGTTGTGTTGGATCTTCACTGGATGTAGTTGCTGCTGGAATAAGCTACTTAGCTACCAACCTTTAATGTCTTCAGACTTTGTAATGTCCACAAGACTGCTACTTGGGCACAACAATGTCCCCAAACTACTGCTCAATAACTTTCCAACTACAATGTCTACTGCTACCATCTCTTGTGTGGTGGGACCTCTGAATATACTTCTGGATCTTGTGAATTCACAAGATTACTGCTTGTATGTGTACACCATGGAGTACCCATTGACCTAATATTAGAAAAGAAGAAATACAGAAAAAACAAAAACTCCATGTGCTCGTGCACACAAGGTGGCTGGATGGGGGAATATGGCCAGCTGCCTCTCACATTCAGAAGCTCAAAGTATTCTTCCTCAATGGAAAATACCAAGGAGAGAAACTGAGCAATGGGTAAGTTATACCTTTTGTATACACAGTTTGTATACACACTTTCTGACTCATCAATTCTTCTGGCTCCATAGGCAATTAGAAGATTTTTTTATCATTACATTGTACCAGACTCTGAGTCATCCTGGCTAGAAAAAGGCTCACTGGATTTTCTATGTGATTAGATTGGAAGGTAGCAGAGATTCTCTACATACTCTAAGGGTTGCAATCAGGCAGTGACTATCTATCTGTTCATGCTTCTAGGACTGAAATTAGACAGGGAGATAATATGTATACACATAAAAATTAGAAACATTTGGTCATTTCTTAAGATGGAAAAATGCTCTGATATCCTATTGATTTGTGTACTTGTCTCTTACGTAAAGGTTGCATACACTAAGGGCAAGGATCATGCTTTCATTCACTTTTTTTCCCTTTCAGTTCCTAATGCGGTGTGCTTACACATTATTGGTTTGGAGTAGCTTTATTGAATTGAATTAAATCAAAGATGAATCAATATACTGGGACAAATCTGGGAAATCTTGGAAGAGGTGAGAAAGGAGTGCTTCTCAGATTTGTGCATCACTTTTTCAAAGTGATGGGGAACTGACACTTGAAAGCTTTGCAAAGCAACAGTGGCGATACGCAAAGGCGTTGCAAATGAATACTACAAAGACGTTCTTTTATGTTAAAATGGCCTATAGAATAAGTTTACATTTAGGCTCCTCATCAAAACTCAGCAAGAAGTCTCTTTTTAACCCACTATTCACCTCCTTCCTGTTCCTCACATCTCCAGAATCTGGGTCTTTTCAATGGCTATCCTGACTGCCTGAACTCTTTCCCTCCTCATCTCATCATTTCCTGACTTTCTTGGCTTCCTTTAATCTTAGCTAAAGTTCCAGCTTCTTTTTCTTGGTCCTTTTTAATCTTAGTGCTTTCCCTTTGAGATTATCTCCAATTGATCCTGTATGTATTTTCTTTGTACATACTTGTTTGCATGTTGTTTCTTCCATTAGACCGTGAATTCCGTGGGAGGAGCCAGCATGGTAGCTGAGCCACAATGGGCATGGATAGAGAAACAGTAATAACAGGAGAGAAGAAATCCTGCCCATTAGAAGAATGATCCAGCCTAAAAAAAAAAAAAGTCTTTTGGCTTTCTTTTCTTCCCACTTTCTACCCAGACTTAGTTCAGTGCTTGGCACACAGCAGGCACTTAATAAATACTTGCTGACCAGACTAATTCATAGAAATGACCTAGCTGTTCAGCTTGAGGGCAGGTTTATGTATCCCCATATATGTCACGGACCTTTATTATGGAATCTCTTCCCCTGTCAAGCTGGAGGAAAATGATTTTCCAAATACCTTTTTCTTCTAACCCAAACTGAAAGAGCTTCTCAAGCTGATACTCACAAAATCACATTATCTCGAAACTGATCTAGTCCATTTTGTGACTGAAGAGGAATGTCCTCTACAAAATCTCTTAACAAGAGGTCATTCAGCCTCTGCTTGAAGACCTCCAGCTTCTCTAGAAGAGATCACTGTGTAAGAGTCACTCTGTGGGATATGACTTGATTTCAGCTGTGTATCCATACACATTTTTGGTGCCTAAGTAAGCATGATACCCCTGTAGACTTCCTCTCAAGTGTTTACTTATCTTCACGTGTTCATTAAACTTTGTACATCTAGTATTGACTGACAGTAGAGGACTTGGGTGGAGTAGTGGTTAAGGGGTGGAGAATTTAGGAGCCAGGAAAGGAGGAGGAGGAGGAGGAGGCGGCAGAAGCAAAAACACAAACACAGACCACAGAGGAGGAAAGTGAGTTATTGGTTATTATTTCCATTCCTGTGGATATGAAACAGGATCCCACTTGTAGAAGGCCAGAGAAGTGGTCATATTAACAGGGATGTTCAGATGTTGGAAAACAGCTAAGGTGTAGGCTTATGTTATAGAAATGTTCTCAACCTCAATTTAACCCCAATAGGCTCCAAAACAGGGCTTTGGCAAAGGCAGAAAAGTTAATTTCTCTTGTTAGATCTCCATTGTCAGAATCCTTCTGTGAAGTAAATTTGAGAGAGCTCTGTGCTTAGATCAAAGTCAGCTACTTAAAATATATTTTTGACATCATTTTAATATAGCAAAAATCTTATTCTTGATTCTTCTCAAAGTCACCAATATTGTCTGAAACAGACATTGGAAGCAATAATGACAACTACTATTTCTCTAGTTTCTAAAGGAGTACAAAGTGTTTTCCTTTCCAGAACCCTGAGTAGGTCAGTAGAGCAAGTGTGATTATACATGTTTAGCATCTCATATTAACTAGAAAACATTCACTTGATTGTCTCCTTCACTCTGAGTACACGGAGGGGGAAAGGCTCTCCTGGACATGGAACTGAAAAAAACCCCCACAACTTTCCCTCCCCTTAACGGATTCTCCTCTTGCTCAATTTAAAGGAGAGAATTGATCCCCTAGAGCCAGCTGCCTTCAAGACAGTTGGCAGAGAACTCCCTTAATACCATTTCCAAAGTTACATAAAGAATCTTTTGTAAGGGAGCAGAATGGGGGCTATATGCAGTTAGGTTGAGCTCAGTCACTCCTAGCTGATCCTATAGGATAGAATCTTGGGGCAAAGGGACCCAAGAGATTATTGAATTCAACTCATGAAGAGACTCAGGCCGATTTCCCTTTAAGAGTTATATGTCAGCAATGTCTACAAGTGGAATATTGTGTATGTATGTGTGTACGCGCATGTGTGTGTATGCATGCGTGCGTGCGTGTGGGTGCGTGAGTGTGGGCATTGAGTAAATGGGAGAAGGAAGGGATAGCTTTACCTACTCACCCACCCAGATAAACTTCTGCTGGTCATTCATTGTAAACCTGTTCCTTCTGTTAAATTTTACACAGGTTTGATTTCCTTGTCCTAAGAGGAAGAAGGACTTAGCACAGTTCCCAGAAAGTAGGTGCCTGTTGTTTAATCAGTGCTTATTGGTTACCAGCTTGATTATCTGAGAGAAAAGTGATACCACTTTTAAGAACAGTCATTAGTGCCATATTTCTCTTCTCTCCTCTTTGCTCCTTCTTCCTCCCACAATATCCATCCATCTGTGAACCTCTCAGAATCTACATTGCCTGCATAATTTCAAAGTAGCATTATACATGAAAAAAGAATCATAGTGAGCAAAAAATAGAAGGGAGGGAACAAGAACTCTCTTGTAATAAAATGTATTCCCTTTGAGTTCAGGGACTGTCATATGTTTATATGTACACATATGTAGACACTCACAGTAGATGTTCAGTAAATACTTGTCGAAATAAAAAAAAGTGTCCCAAGTTGTTTTTTTTTTTTTACAAGGGATAGTTTATAGAATTTATTTTTCCTCCCTCTCCTTTAGTTTTCTGTAACAAGTATTTTCAATATGAATCCTTATCTGAATAAATCCAGTATTTAGAAAAAGTTATTATGAGAAATGTACAGCTAATGTAATTTGTTTGGATCTAGACATCAAAAATTACTATAATTTGCTCCATTTGCTCAAAATTTCCTTATTTTTAAGACAGAATAAAGAGAGGTGGAGCAGTGGAGTGAGTGTTGGAGCTGGAGTCAGAAGACCTGAGTTCTAATTCTGTCTCAGATCTTTCTTGGCTTTATGAGCCTGGGCAAGTCATTTAATCTCTCTCATCCTTAGTTTTTTTATCTGTAAAACATGAATAATAAAATGTACCTTACAGGGTTGTTATGAGCATCAAATAAGATAACATGCATAAAGTTATTTACAAACCTTATTTACAAAGCTTAAAATGTCAGCTAATTTTTTTAGAGTATTAGAACTTATCAATCATATCTTCAATCTCACATTTTCCTTTAGCTTTAAACATTTTATAGATGGTGCATGGGACAGAATCTATGTTAGCAGTAGCTTGTAATGGTGGTGTGTGTGGTATTGCTGGAGAAAGATGAAGAGAAGGAGGAGGAAAAGAAAGGATAGAGTGGGGGAAGGTGAGTTATGGGTATCTGAAAATCTTTCCTATACGCCAGGGCTCTTTATTCAGTCAGCAGATATAAGCCACTTGCAATCCCAGTTGCCACTACTGGAGACGACTTCAGAGTTCATTTCACCAGGCATCAATCCAAGCATTTGGCCTGTCAGCCTTAACGATTGTAGGTCCTGTTGTAATCGTTGTTGAGAGCAATGATTGGCAATTGGGCTAGGACCCCTTTTGGACTATGGTCTTAGAGCAAGCTTTGGCTTCTGCTCAAATCAAGCTACTGGGCTAGAGTTAGAAATTCAAACTGCTCTAAAAAGCCTCTACTTCTCATCCCCACCCCACTTGACCAGGCTTCCCAGCTCACAATTTCCTGGTGAAGATTACATTTCTTAAAGGAACAGTGGCTGGATCCCAATGGAGCTGAAAGGGATACCAAATACCGCATAAAACGGCCTGATTTTAACAAGCAGAGCCCCACCTGCCCTCTTAGAGGGCCAGAGTCCTGACTTGAACTGGCAATTCTGCAATTTGGATCTATAGTTTCTGTCTGGGGGCTATATTTGTCTGTTACAAGCTGATAAAGTAATTGAGAGTGAATGGGTGGAGAGGGCCTGACCTAACTGAGACAGTAGAGCTGGATGCTACCATGTCATCTCTGGATCTGCTTAGCTTAGCTGCTCTCTGGAGAAGAAGGTTGCTGAGCCCCTATTTCCTCTCTCCTTTCTTCATCAGCACTCAGAAATGCCTGGGCCCTCATGCTCCTCGGCATCAGTTAACTATCATTAAGTGTAATTTGGCGCTTTAACAATGCTGTCAATATGCCGTGGGATTTTGTCATCACTTTACCACTGGTTAAAATCCCTTTCACTTATGGAGATTTTTTCCCCCCTTTCATCTCTGTGGTTGCCAGACTTGTAATTTGTTTTTCTGTCTAATAGAAACCCTAGAACCATTGGTAGAAAGTAAAGTATGCTATGAAAAACACATGCTTTTTAAAATAGCTCTCTTCGTTTTTAAAAAATTAAAGTAAATACTATGTTTCTGTCTTTTCCAATACCAGCAGGAACTGTATGTTTTAGAGTGTCTCTTCCAAACTTGCCAATAAGATAATTCAAAAAGTTTGGTGCTCCAGAGTCACCCTGGGGAAATTTTGTATTCTCCCTTTGTTTTTCTTTTCATAGAATCAGGCCTACATTTAATGCAGTAAGGTAACCATCATGAAGTATTCTTAATGCTGGCAATGACCAACAAACATGTACAGATTAAAATGAGGATGGCCCCAACGTGGTAACCTTTTGTTCAGTCACATCCAATTCTTTATGATCCCATTTGAGGTTTTCTTTGGCAAAGAAATCAAAGTAAGTTGACATTTCCTTCTCCTATGAGGAAACTGAGGCAAACAGGGCTAAGAAACTTGTTCAGGGTCACACAGCTAGGAAGTGTCTGCAGCTGCCAGACTTGAACTCAGGAGGATGAGTCTTCCTGACTCCAGGTCTGGCACTCTACCCACTGTACCACCTAGCTGCCCAGCTTTGATATGTGTTGAATTCCTACCCTATATTCATTCAAATGAAATGGAACAATTTATCAACAAAATTGTAAAGAAAATACAAATAATTATACTGTATACCTCAGGGTTTTTCTAGATCACCTTGGAAGAGAGAGGATGCTTCCAATTTCTAATATGAAGAGTGTCAAAATCTTGAATATGAAAATCTACCCTCTTTTATCCTATTATATGAAATATTGAAGTCCACAGTCTTCCATGGACATTAATGATACTTGTTTTCCTTAAAATTTTTTCTATTATTATTATTTTTCTAGTTTACAAGTATTTATTTTCTCTCCCTCCCACTCCCTCCCCCATTGGATAGGAAAAACAAGCAAAAAGACACTCACTTCATAACAAATTTGGATCTAATGGTAGCCATCTCTAGGATGCGGGAGTAGGAAGGGGGCAGGGGAAAAAAGGAAGAAAAAAGAAAACAAGAAATTTACATGAAACTTCATTATATATTTAGATATTTAATTCAAATTTTATTTAATTTATTTTTTAAAAATGTAATTAAATTTAAATATTATATGTTTATTTTATATTTAAAAGGAATAGCAAATTGTACATAATAGTTCTATGGTTCCATGTGCAATCATTTTTAAAAAAAACAAAACTATACTATGTTGTGGAAATGCTTGTTTTGTTCCATAAATTAAAAATAAAATCAATTAGAGAGCACAACAAATTTATATAGTCAAACAGAACAAATTACTACTCTGATCATCTCCAAAATACGTTTATGGATACTGGTTTTCCAAAATTATCATAACCTTTATTTGGACCCTCAATACAGTCTAGTACAATTTTGGAGTGGGAAGGGGTGTGGAGACCATGGAGTCCAACTCTCTTACTTTATTGATGAGGAAATTGAGGTGCAGAGGAGTTCAAAGATTGGCCCAGGGTCACACTGTAGCAGAGCTGGCCTGGAGCTCAAGGTCTCCCAGTTTCCAAGCCACTCTAGAGCCTGAGAAAGCAGAGGAGGAAACATTTCTCAAACATTCTCTAAACAAATGGGAGAATGTGAGGAAGAAGAAATTGAGTGAAATGAATCCTGCAGGCATGCTAGAGGAGTTGGAAGAATGAGATCAGCAACAAACAACACATACAGTATTTTCCAGTTTACAAAGTGTTTTATGTACATTATTTCTTTTGATCCTCAAACAGTCCTGAATGGCAGGTAATACTGACTGACAGGAGGTGGCATGGTTGGAAGAAGTATGGAGATGGATGAGTAGAGAGGATTAAGGGTATAACGTGAACCTAAAATGTGTATATTTTTATTATATTATTATTATATATTTTATATATGCATATTATTTATATATATTTATATAAAAATATATAGCATATATAATATAAATATGTCTGATATTGTTAAATTTTTTATATATTATTATTATTGTATTTTTGTTATATCATGAACCTAAAATGTGTATATTTGCCCAATGATGCCATATGGCTATAAATCAAGGAACACCATGATTATGGAATAATTTAAATGGTCTAAAGGATAAATGGGAGGTCTACTGGTAGGCATAAGTAAATGGAAGGTTATTGATACTGGTTTGCCTGAAAGAAATAGTATAAAACACATTACTGGAATCATTAAAGTAGTGTAGTCAAGTGGATAGTGTTCTGAACTTGAAATTGGAAAGACCTGAATTCAAATCTTCCCTGACATTTACCAGCTGTAGGAGGCCCTGGACAAATCACAACCACTCAGCTTCAGTTCCCTCATCTGTAAAATGGGGATGATAATTCACTTACTTTATAGAGTTGGAAAGATCAAATGAGATAATATGCGAAGAACTTTGTAAATCTTAAAGTGATATATAGTCGTAACTATTCTTGTAAATAACAGTTTACATGAAAGAAGTAATATAAAATACCTTTTTTGGGGGTTAGCTAGGTAATGTGGTAAAAAGAATGTTAGAAGTGGAGTCAGGAAAACTTGAATTTGAGTCTTGAATAGAACACTTGTAGCTGTGTGACTGTTTCTGATCCAGTTTGATTACTTATAAAATAGGAGTATTACACTTAGGTCACCTAAGTATGAAAAAATACATGTAAAGTGCTTTGTAAATCTTAAATGAGAAATATTAGCTATTATTATTGGCTGGGTATTATTAGCTAAGTATTAGGCTGCTAGATGGCACAGTGGATAGAGCACTGGACCTGGGGTGAGGAAGTCTTGAGTTCAAACCCAACCCTAGACACTTGTGTGATCAGAAGCAAGCCAAGTCATTTACCCTCGGTTTCCTCAATTCCTTCATCTCTCAAATGGGCATAATAATGACACCTACTTCCCATCAAGAAGAGCAATTTGGCTGCTTGCATGAATTGGAATGATGTACATAAAGCTGAAAGGGTAGGTTGGAATCATATCAGGAAGGGATTTACATACCAAACAGAGGAATTTGCATCTGATCTTTGAAGCAATTAGAAACCTCTGTAAATTATTAGCCTGGGTAGACTTCAGGAATATCTCTTTGGTGGCTGAGCAGAAGCAGCTTGAGATGGGAAACTCAGTCAAATTTATCCAAGACAGAATTTGATTTCCTGACTTCCAAATCTTCCTAATTCCAGGAGCAGTTTTCTATCCATAATGTTGTTCTGCCTCTCACACATTTGTGCACATTTGTTATTGGTGCCTAGGTACAATTTTATGTTCTATTAATATCACTTCATTTATTACACAAAGGAATGATATCATGGCGTTTAGAGTCATGGGAACTGAATTCACACACAAACTCTGCTGTTTACTATATACGTTGACATTGAACATAGCACCTCAATATTCTGGGCCTTGGTTTCCTCACTTGTGAAATGAAGGAGTACCCACTGTCAGCAGACAGGTGATAGAATATAGATTTGGAATGAGGCAGAGGTCAGGCATACATAGACAATCTGTGGGTTTGCTTTATTTGGCGATATTTCTTTGTTATGAGAAAAACTTTCTTCTAGGTGGTGGCGCTGGCGAGTGTTATTGAGAAGTGTTATTAACAGAAAAAAAAAGAAAGCTTGGATACAATAAATAAGAAGAGTTGGATTAGATGATATCTGAGATGATCAAATGAGAAAAAAATTGTAAAAGGCCTAGAACAGTGCCTGGTACATTGCAGGCACTTAACAAACACTTGTTCCTTCCCCTTCCCCTTCCATGTCTAAGTTTGTGGTCCTATAAAAAAGCAAAAATCTGTCATCTAGTCCTGTACCTGGGAAAGTCATTTGGCTTATTCCGGCCTCAGTTTTCTCATAGATAAAATGAAGGTTTTAAACTAAATGACCTCTGAGGTCCCCTTGAGGTGATAGTCTCTGATTCAATGGGTCTATGACTCCATGTGCACACTTTCCTGAATTGAAGACCCATGCACCTGCCAATTTTTGACAGATAGTAGTCTATCAGGTTACTAGGAGACAGCTTGGGTTAGTGGATAAAGCACTGGACTTGGAGTTAGGAACATTTCAGTTCAGACCCTTAACTAGCTGTAGTGGGCAAGGTACTTAACCTCTCTTAGCCTCAGTTTCTAGTTCTTTGCTACAGCAAAATGAACTATTATCATTTTTTTGTATGCATATAGGTTCTTATTCTCTTTGTTCTCTTTGGACCTAGTGTTTAAGCCTAGAATTATTGTTGCTGGGCCAATACAACTGTTTATTTACTTTTTAGGCACAGTTCCAAATTGCTTGCTGCTGTTCAGTTGTTTCTGACTCTTAGGGGTTTTCTTGGCAAAGATACTGGAGTGGTGCCATTTCCTTCTCCAGCTCATTTTACAGCTGAAGAAATCGAGACAAACAAGGTTAAGTGACTTGCCCAGGGTCACACAGCCTAGTAAGTGTCCAAGGCTGGAAGTGAACTTAGGAAGATGTCTTCCTGACTCCAGGCCTGGGATTCTGACACTCATCTTCCAAATTGCTTCCAACTTGGCTAAAACAATCACAGCTATACCAACAATGCACTGATAGACCTGTATTCCCATAACTCTTCCAACGTTTGTGATTTTCCTTTTTTTTTGGTTAACTTTGGCAATCTGATGGGTATAAAGTAGAACTTAAGTTGCTTTCATTTATATTTGTCTAATTATTAGTGATTTAGAACTTTTTAAAAAATGTGGTTATTGATAGCTTAGTTTTCCTTAGAAAAATTTCTATTCATATAATTTGAACATTAATCAATGGAGGAAATGGCTCTTATCCTTACATATTTGAATCAACTCCTTATATATCTTGGAAATGGGATCCTTATCAGAGAAACTTGCTATGAATATTCTTTCCCAGTTACCTACTTCCCTTCTAATTTTAGCATGTAGATTTGTCATGGGATCCAAATGAGATAACAAATATCTAGATAACATATACACACATACACCTATGAACATGTATTGATAAATATAGTTTATAAATGTTAGCTACAACTATGTAATCATTTGCTTTGGGGATAGTTGTATTCTGAATTTTAAAATATTATTAATAATACTTTGATGTTTTGTTTATTTTTTAAAAATAAAAATACATTTTTTCTTCTTTTGGGTTATTTCCTTGGGGTATCTATCATTCAGTCTGGGAATCATTGGTTCACAAGGTTTGAACCAATTTATGATTATCTTGATTTTTTTCCAAAGCAAAATACATAAATCAATAATCACAGTAAAGCAAGTGATAAGAAAAGCTTACCCCACCCCACCTCTCTGCCCCCCTACATACATAAAGTATACTGTTCCACAGGTTACCTACCCATATCAGCAGTAGGAGGAAAGTTCACACACATAAAACACAGATGACCAGGGGATGTATATGAAAGGCAGATGAATGAGGATATTTGTGAATTGACACATAGCAGATACATGTGGGGCCAGAGCACATGCATCTTATGACATTGTTTGGAGATCCATAGTTACCATCACCATGAGAAAGGTACAAGTATCAGGAAAAACCAGAGCAAAGTTACTGAGAAGTGACAAGCAAGAAAGCAGAATCAGCTTATTTATCCTGTCTACAATGAGTGTAATTATTTAAAAGCGTTGGATTTGAAGGCAGCAAGAACTGAGTTCAAATTCTGTCTTGAACGCTTACTAGCTGTTAAGACCTTGAACGATTCACTTATCCTAGTCAGTCTTAGTTGACTCATTTGTAAAACAGGGACAACAATAGCACCCTCTTCACAGGGTGGCTACGATGATTAAATGACATAATACTTATAATACCCTTTGCAAACCTTAAAGTGCAATATAAACATTAGCCATAATTACTACAGCTAATTTGGGAGGGAGGAATTGAGGAGGAAGAAGATTTTGTACCTTTTTTTAGAGAACTTTATGCATGTGAAACAATGCTCTGTTTTATTCTTGTAGATTTCTTTTACTCAGAATATGTTTAAAAGGGACTGGGATGACGTTTGTTGGTCTTCTTCCTTCTGAGATTTCTGGGTGTCCCTCAGGGACAAATACAGCCCTGCCTTTGACCAGTAAGGGCTGTTGCTGAGTGACAGACAGCCTGACCTGTTCTTTGTAGATATTAATTTCATACTTCAGATCAAGCTTTAAGGCATTCAGGCAAGCTTCTGTTAAAGCCAGGAAGCTGACTGAGAGCAGAGGGACGAGAGAAGAGAAAGAGAGAAGCAACGGGACAATATCCTGCCAGCTTACATAAGCTGTGCTGTCCCTGGCTCCCCAAGTCTTGGCAGATGTTCTCTACTGTATGTGCGTGTGTGGCTATGGGAGGGTTTTCCCATCTGTCCCACTGGCAGATATGGACAGTGTTTCTATGTCCATTTATGGGCTTTGAGTTATGAATTTTTCATGCTTGTTTCACCTCTTTAATACAGAAATGGCATCAGGCCATTCCTTCACCAGACATAACAGGATTGTATAGTCACTGAAATGATCATGTTCTGATCTCAATTTTTTTTTTTAAAGTTAGGAAAAGAGTCATCCAGCGTATGAAGAATAGGATCTTCTTTACTGCAGCTGTACTAGAAAAGGCTTCACACAGTCAGGTTCACTGCAGTTCAATTTGACAAGTACTTATGAAGTACCTACTGTGTGCCAGACAGGATGCTAGACACATTTGGGGGTGCAAAGGAAAAATGAAATGGTCTCTCTCCTCAAGGAGAGTTCATTCTACTGAAACAGAAAACATTGTAAAACATGAGGGAGGGATTCTTACCTGACTATGGGAAGCATAGGGAATGACTGGGAGAAAAGTATGTAGGGATATCCCTGTGTGTGTGTGTAAGTTTGTAACAATGACAATAATAGCTAGCATTTATGTAACACCATAAGGCTTACAAAGCGCTTTGCACATATTGTCTCATTTGATCTTCATGACAATCCTAGGGACTAGCTGCTATTGTTATTCTCATTTTATAGATGAGGAAACTGAGGCAGATAGAGGTTAAATGATTTACTCAGGGACACATAACTCATAAGTATTTGAAGTAGGATTTGAACTCATGTCCTCCTGACTCCAGATGCAGTGATCCATCCACCTAGCTGCATAATCATGTATGCATATGTCCGTGTGTATGTGTGTGTGTAGGCATGTGTGCATGCACATGAAGACAGGTATGTTTGTGTTCCTTTACCTTTGGGACACCTTTTGTCTTTGTAACCCCTTCTATTAGAGCAGTGCCTGACCCATGGTAGATGCTTACTAATTGCAAACAGTTCAGAGTTAGACCAAGAAGGCACCAGAAGAATTATCAACGGTGAGATGAGTACCTTTGCACTGAGTGGCTTGTCATATATATGTTTTGCTCTTTCCCCCTTTGGGTGATCCCACTCTAGAGGGTTTGATTTCTGACAATACCTCTGACATTACAGAATGAATCCCTTTGATTCCCCTGGAAAGGTTAATCCAGGTGGTCTGGCAGTTGAGGGACCAGTTGTGGAACTTTAGAGATTCTCTGTAGAGTAGGAAGCTCATCAGGATCATTTTTCAAAAAATTTCCACTTGAACTTATGGTGGTAGACTTCATGCTACCAGCCTAAGGTTGCCATTGTCCTCCTACTCCTGCTTTCTCCACTTGTCTCCACTCCTACTTTCCAGGGACAGCAAAGACAAAACTGATGAATCTAAGGCATTGTTAATTGGCAGTTAATTGGCAGCTCTTCACATTTTCCATGGATCAGGCTAAGGTGGCATTTGTTATCAACAGATTGGGAAGGAATGTGTTTAATTTGGTTATTTCTGTGGAAAGGGAAATAACTCTTTGAGAGGGAAATGATTAGCTATTTAAGGTCAAATTGCATTAAGTTCAAGGCTATTTCCATTGGATTCAACGAGTCTATTGTAATGGTGCCCGGGATTCAGTAGTGGTTATGTACCTTTTCTGAACATATCTTGACCAAGCACTCTTCAGATTCTACCTATGAATCTTCTTTAGCAATGATAATTTTCCTCCAGGCAGATCTCATGGACATACCCTAAAAGAGAATCTGGATCTCTAAGAGGCTGTCAGAATGAAGTTGGTCAATCAGCACCTTTCCCCAACCCAAACAAGATTGTTTCACTGATCCATTGTCTGGAACTTCTCCTAGGGGAATTAGGACAGCAAGTGATAGTGAGAATTGAGTAAACCACACCGCCTCCATCTTGTGATTCAATTCTGGAATTAGCTCAATTCCTTTTCTATTCAGTTATGGGTCTAATCCAGTTTCTGTATTGTGAGAAAACTTTTTTCAACTGTGGGAATTATGGGAAAACTACATTGCATTGTTTGCCCTGTGTTGCTGAGAAGCTGGACCACTTCCACCTGCCACTTAAAGATCCTAAACTAAGGACCTAGGCTATGCTAACCAGAAACCCAGTCTGATCAGAAGATTGATACAAGAAGTTTTCTCACAATTATATATCTCAGGCAACCCATATGTCTTATCTGAAAACTGATCCCATAGTGGTCAATCAGTTATTGTTTCCATATTCCTGTGATAGGATATAGACACAGGTGGGGAGTGAACACCTCTTTTTCTGATTTCAGGAAATTGCTTTCCCCTTCCAACTTGGAAAGTCCCTAATCTTTCTTCCAATTAGAAATCCAATTACCGAATTTTCTATCCTGATTAATTGTTTTCTTTTAATTAATCTGTCTTATTTCATTAATTGATTATAATGCATAAAGATCTATCTCCTCTTCTATTTGGGGACCACCCCTAAGTTGAGGAGATCTGGTCCTGATTTGTTATGCAATTGGCATGCATTGATTAATAAATCAATACATTTGGAAGCTCAAACCTTTGTTTGAGTCATTTCATCTTTCACCTGCCACACACCTATGGCAACATCTACATGTTAAATGAACAAGAATTTTGGGCATTGCAGGAATACATACAGGACAAGCCACAGAAGGACTCCAAATAATCCTTCTGTGGTCACTAACTTCTGTGGTTCTTGACTCTACCCTTCTTTTCTTTACCCTAAAGAGTAAAGAGCACTTACATAGCTAATTATCTACAAAAACTTTAAAAAGATCATTTTCCCTAATTGACATTCATTTCTGAGAAGGGACCAGGGGGCTAAAGTCTATGAAAAACTGAAGCAGTGTTGGTATCTATAATCTCATTTGAATAAAGGGCAGATGAATAAAAAATATGGCTCCACACTTGCTATGGGTACTTTGAGTGACATCATTCGATCATTTGGGTTGCCTAGGACTCTAGCAAAGTTCCAGTATTCTACCAAAATAATGTCCATGCATTGACTGGAGAAGTAGTGAGGATTTTAAAAAAACAATAAATTTTTTTTTTAGTATGAATCTAACAGACATCAACAAACACAAATATTTTAATAAGAAAAGAAAAACAAAAAAAGAGAATTGTATATGGAAATGTGAACTCTTATGTAATTTGTTTTCTCCCCCCACCCCACACCCCTCCCATGCACAGCTTTGTTTTTGGTAGGTAGGTAGGTTTCAACATGCCTCTTCCAAAATAGTGCTGCAAAGTAGAGAACTGCCCCTTCCTCTGCGGCCATGTTGGTGTTTTTGGCTTTTGTATTAGGTCCTTCGGCAGGCTATGCTTGGCATACCATTATGTCCTGCGGTTTGGCTAGGTATGCCACAAATTATCCCAACTTTGCCATAGTGAGTTGTGATTCTTCACAGCAAAGAATGATACTGAGCAAAAAAGTTTGAGAACCACCACCTTAAAGGCTTCGCATGGACCCATGATGAGCAGGAAGGCAGCCCAGGGCTGATTTGTGTTTTTGATCATAGGAGAGAAGATGTAGTAGTTCCTGGCACTTACAACTTTTATCTCCTATCTCAGTGCTTTTGCATATATTGTGCTCCACACCTAGAATGTATTCCCTTCTCATCTCCACCTTTTAGAATCCCTAACTTTCTTCAAGACTCAGCTTATGTGTCATCTTTTGTGGGAAGATTACCTCAATTTCTTTAAGTCCCAATGAAAAATCTAATCTACAAGAAGATTCCCCCATTCCCTTTAAATTCAATGTCTTCCCTCATTATCTCCTATTTATCCACTATCCAGCTGGCTTTGTTTGTTTGTTTATGTGTTTCTCTCCATTAGAGTGTCAGCTTTCTAAGGGTAGGAGCTATCCTTTGCCTTTTTTCTTTCCCCTTCGCACTTTGCACCATGTCTGGCACATAGTAGGTACTTAATGAACGTTTACTGATTGATCTCCCTGGGATAGATAAATAGATTAGATAGATAGAAAGGCACTGTACTATGCCTAAGTGGCAAAAATACAAGCACGCAACAGTCTCCACCTTCAAGGAGATTACATTCTAATTGGGGAAGACTGCACATAAGGATACTGGAAAGCAGTGATTAAGATTAATATGGCAACATAGTCTGGAGATAGATAGTAAGTGAGGCGAAACCTAGATTTTGGAAACATAAGGTGAAAGCTTACCTGTCAGAACCTAGAGTAGTTTAGGGGCAGAGTCCAAAATTCTAGTGGGAGGAGTTGGCTAGGAGAAGGCTGGAGTAGAGATGACTGGGACAAGATAAGGCAAAAGTCACGCAGGGTGGTTCCAGGGGTGGGCTCCCAAGATCCAACTGCTAAATTTTCAGTGTGAGTGTTTACACCTCAAAAGCTGGCAAATGCTACAAATCAAGGTTTGATTTATTGTTTTGTACATTGCCTAGACTTAAGAAAGTAGAGACAATATTGATAAGACAGATTAAACTTATAAGTGTGTGCATATTTTGAAAAATTTGGTGAGCCAGTTGTTAAACATTTACTAGCAGACCATTGACTGGAGTTGTTAGTCTCCCTCCCACCTTTCTTATTCTACATGTATTGATTCCCCTGGTAACTGATACTATCATTTTACTGGTGTTACTGTATAATAGTAAGATGTGAAACATGTTGCATCTGAAGAATTAAAGATGAAAATAACACAGAAGGCAAGGGAAAGACAGCTGATGAGAATGAGCAGATGCAACAGTAACCCATGATAAACTAAGAATGCCACCAAAGAACTGTATGACAAAAGAGAAGATAGACTAGTCCTGTGTGAAGATAAGGGTTGGCACAGTGGACAGAGCAACTGGTTCTGGAGTCAGGACGACCTGAGTTCAAATGTGACCTCAGACACTTACTAGCTGTGTGACCCTGGGCAAATCATTTAACACTGATTGCCTCAAATAAATAAGTCCTATGGCTCTCAATTTCCAATCATAATTATACAAGTGACAAACTCTTTTAAAAAAAGAGAAAGAACAGTTGACAGCTGGAGTACTACTACCTTGGTAACCTTGTCATGTTAGGAGAAAGAAAGGCCACTAGCCTGTTGGGTGCACTCCCTGTGGGTGGGTGCTAAGTACAGTCCTAGTACACAAGATGTCAGGTGGTGAGGGACATGAACATACCATAATTACTCTTTCTTATTCCCCCATCTGTTTTCCAAAGGATCAATCACTCAGCAGTGGAGAACTCTTAGAAAAGGGAAGATCTATTGATATTAGATCATATATATAGAGATGAAAGGGGACCTCAAAGGTCATCTAGTCCAATCCTTTATTTTTTTACAGATGAGGAAATTGAGGTCTGTAGATCACATATGTAGTAAATATCAGAGGTGGATTTGATCTCAGGATCTTCATTTACCTTCAGCTAGGTGGCACAGTGGATAGAGCACTGGGTATGGAGCCAGGAGAATCTGCCTTCAAATCTGTCCTCAGACATTTACTAGGTGTGTAACCTTGGCTAAGTCACTTAACCCTGTTTGCCTCAGTTTCCTCATCTATAAAATGAGCTGGAAAAGAAAATGGCAAGTTACTCTAGTATCTTTATCAAGAAAATCCCAAATGGGGTCCCAAAGATTTGGACCTGACTGAACAACAGTTCTCCTGATGGTTGACTCTGTAATGATATGGTCATTAAGATATAGCCTATGCATATTAGTAAAAATGATTGAATTGAGATTCTGACCTCTATCCATTTATAGGCATGTCTGAGAGTAGCTGACATTACATAAAAACATTTTATACAATATTTGATCCTCACACCAATCCCATGAGTCAGACAGCAATAGCACCATTTTAGAGATTAAGAGACCAAAGTTCAAACAGGCTAAATAAGTTGTCCTCAAGATCATATAGCTAGTAAAGGACTGAGCTGGGACCTGAACTCATATCTTCTGATTCCAAGTTCAGTCTTCTACCCTGGAAAGGAGTTTATGGAATTGTATGCATGCTACAAAAAACATCTGGACAGAAAAGGAAACATTTGAGATGTTTGGTCTACATGATGCCAAACATCTGGATATTTGGAATGGTTGGAATAGAGATGGTTGATAAAACTTTTCCCTTTCTATCTACACATTCCATATCATGTAGACCCAGGCTTATAGGTGATGTCTCTGATTTAGAGCTAGAGTCCCTCCTCACTAAATATGCCACTTTAAACTTGCTTTTTCCAATCTCTTTGTGCCTATTTTCTTAAAGATAGCAGTTTTGTAAACTTGGGTGGATTTTGACTTGACTCTTTTACTTTTTTGCACGTGAAATATTTGAGTTTGGATTATTTTTCTTTAGAAATGTGGTCCAAATTAATGTATATTGCATTGATGGAAAAAGAAATTACAACCTTAAGAAAATTTGACCTCAAATTCTTTGATACGTGAAGCCGATTTAAAAAAAAAATAGACAAGGCTGCAATCTTTCAGTAGTATCTATGGGGATTTCAAATAAAAGAAAGAATAATGAAAAATATAATACAAAGGCTGTAATTTTCTAAAAAAGGCTGTTTTTATTAAGATCGACAGTCAGCCAACCAGTATTTTTTGAGCACTGACTGATGTGAGGAAAATTCCATCCAAAGGGAGTGTCCTGTTACTTTGATGGATATGTTAAAAGATGTAAATGAGCAATACCTTGAATCAGAGGAATCTTGCTTCTACCTTTAATCATTATCTAAATACATTTTATTTTGAGAGGATAGATTTTCTGACTTTCTAACTTCAGTTTCTAGTCTTTAGCTTCTTTCTAACTATAAATCCCAATGATATAAATTGAATATATATTAGCTTTACCATATTTACTATCATTATATCGTAATTGCTCATATATATTTTTCTCTTGTGTATTTTGCTCCACTCCCCTCACTTTTAGAAGAAAAATACAAAAGAATTCTCCACCTTCCTATGAAACAGCAATCTTGCTACCAATAGAAGTATATCTAAACTAAATTTGCCTTTTCCTTACAAGTGAAGCTAAGCATCAAGCAGCTAAATTAAATTAATCAAGCACCTCTTTTAATTTGTCTTTTCTTTTTAACTAGGCCTATGATTTCGTCAGTATGGGGAGCATCTTTGCCCTACCAATTCAGATCACTAAGTGCTCCATAATTTGTAGTATTAATTGTACTATTGACCCCTTGGTAATTCTATTCTAATCTTTCCTCTATATTTGATTCCTTTGACCTTTTGACTTATTGATGATCATGGGATCCCTTGCCCTCTTGACTCATCGATGGTCATGGAATCCCTTTCCCTCTTGTCTTATCGATGATCATGGAATCTCTTGCCTTCTTGCCTTATTGATGACCATACCCTGCCAAATTCTGACTTTGGATCACTCCCACTATCTGGGAGACTTTATTTTTAAACTGTCTATATACTAACTGAACAAAACTTGAGAAAGTCACAAAACTGTGAAGACTGGGTCAACTACAGATCTGTGTTACATAATCTCCTCAACCCACACCACATCAAGGCAATCCTTTTATGTTTTCCCAGTCAAATGATTATTTCACTCATCACAGAAACTTTTCCAAACCTTTTGGTTCTTCCTCAAGTCTTCCACAGTACCCTTTACCCCCATCCTCTCAACTAAGGACATGGTCTCATACATTACTAGAAAAATTGAAGCCATTCTAGAAGAGCACCTTCTTCTTCCCTCCTCCTTATCCCACATCAGTCAAGTGTATTGTTCTACTATTTGTTTCTTCATTCTTGTCTTTCATGAACACGTGACTCTAGCTCTATGCTCTATGTCTAGCTCTTATATCTCTCCTTTCCTCAGATGTACTTGTTGAGCAAGTCATTTATAATCGAGGATTTTCCTCCTTCTTTCTCCTTCTCCTCTTCTTCTTCCTCTTTCTTCTCCTTCTCCTCCCCCATCACACTATTTTTAATACATATATCCTTGTCTCTGCTCAAACAGATACCACCTTGTTGCAGTCTCTTTATCACCTACTGAAGTCACCTATTGTTATAGTTTTTGGTTGGTCTCTCTGGCCCAAGCGTCTCTTCACTCTAGCCCATCCTCCACTGAATTGCCAAAGTGATCTTCCTAAAGCTCAGTTCTGACTGACTCCCCTTTACTCAATATATGCCAGTGGTTTCCTATTACTTCTAGGATCAGATATAAAAATCCTCTGAATTTTAAAGGTCTTCCCAATCTTGCTCTCGCTCTAGTTCTTGTCTTCTTATATTTTATTCTTTTCTACATAGTCTATGATGCACTGTGGTGTTTTTAAAAATTTTTTTAATTTAAATTTTTTTTTTTTTGCTCTTCCTTGCATGCAACCTTCTATCTCCTTGCTCTGCTTTTTTTCACTGACTGTCCATTATGCTTGGAATGCTGTCTCCTCACCTCTAACTACTGGCTTCCCTGACTATCTATTAATACCATGCTGTCTTTCAATTCTGAGATATACTTTGAAAGAATTAGGAATATTTACCTTGGAGTAGAGAAGACTGGGGTGGGGTGGGGGAATGATAGCTGTCTTTAAGTATTTGAAGGATTTGCAGGAGTGTCATATGGAGGGATTGTACTTGTTCAGAGATATCTAGGAAGCTCAGTGGCTAGACTGGGTCTAGAGTCAGGAAGAGCAGAGTTCAAATGTACCCTCAGATACTGTGTGACCATGGGCAAATCACTTCTTTTTGCCTTAATTTCTTCAACTGCAAAATGGAGATAATAATAGAAATTACTTCCCAGAGTTGTTGTGAGGATTAAATGAGATCTTATTTATGAAGTGCTTAGCATAATGCCTGGCGCACAGTAGGTGCTAAATAAATGCTTCCTTCTTCCCTCCCTCCCTCTTCCTTCCTTCCCTCCTTCCCTCCCTCTCTTTCTTCCTTCCTCCCTTCCTTCCCTTCCTCCTTCCACTGACTTCAGAGGAAGAGCTAGGAGCAATGATTGAAAGGCGTAAAGAGGCAAATTTAGACTGTCAGGAAAATAGCACTACCAAAAGATGGAGTGGGCTATCTCAGAAGGTGGAGGGTTCACCCTTGTTAGAGGTCATCAAACATAGGCCAAATGGCCACTTTTGGGATAAATTGTAATGAGGATTCCTTTTCAAGTAAGAGTTGGACTAGACGTCCAATTATGACCCTTCCAACTCTAAAGTTCTTTAGGAATTTTAGCTAAATTAGCTAATTTTAGGTAAATACTTTAGGAATGTTTGTTGTCTCTTCCCTTTGGTGGTTGTAGCAGTAGCAGGGCTTGTGGTTTAAGCATCTTATTTTCCAGTAAGTCTTTAAAGAATAGGAGCAAGCAGCAAATTTGTGAGGTACTATAGGAATAAGGAATAAAGGGCTTGTACTTAAGATTTTCCTGGACAGACAAATCAGCCCCCAACAAAACGTGCCATATAAGACCTCTTTCCAGAAAATATCTTCACAGATAAAATGTTTCTTAATATTTTTGTGGTTTGAAAAATTTACAAAGGCTCTGGAGAAATTCAATGACTAACTTTTTTTTTTGTGTTTTATTTTGCTAAACTGAGCACTGGTAAAATTCCCATAGTAATTAAATTCTGGGTAGGTCTGGATCCAGTAATGCTCCTGAGATCAAGTTACATGGTATTTATAGGTTATGATATTGTATTTGACCTAGTACAGTTTTGACCAAGTACACTTAAAATCTTCTTTTCTCTTGCATCAATCACAAAGTTTATGCAAAGTTGGGTTTGCTTATAATTTCATGGACATAAGACTGGAGTAACTTCTCCCTCCCCCTCCCTGTTATCACTTGGATAAACATGGATTCCAGCAATGTGATAACTGACCTCATTCTGTATCTAGCAAGGAGTGAGAGGCAAAAAGAGGTATTTCACCAAAGTTTTGGATTCACTGTTTTTAGTACTTTCAAAGGACCAGAGAGTGCCAAAGAATAGTTCAGGAAATAATTTGCAGAGTAAACAAACCAAATCACAATATCCAAGTTTCTTTCATTGTTTTAGGCAACAATAAAAAAAAATCTCTCTGTTAGCTTAAAATGTTGCTTGCAAGAAATGGCTACTCATTTCTTCTTCATCTATTTCTTGAGCTAAAGTGATTTTCCTAAAGGTTGGACCATGTCACTCCCTTACCCAAACACTGTAGCAGTTCCCCATTACCTCTAGGATGAAATATAAATTCCTCAGACTGGCATTTAAAGCTCTTCTCAATTTGGTCCATTCCTATCTTTTCACTCTTACACATTATTCCCCTCATGAACTCTATGGTTTAGCCTCATGTGGTATTCCTTATACATGGCACTCTCCATATTTATCCCATTGTACTGTCTATTCTTCTAAGGACACCCATGAATACCTGGCCTGAGCATATTCTTTAAGCATTCTTTTAAAGATTTGACTTCCCTGCTCAAAACTATGTAATGGTTATTAATTACCTTTCCTGTCAAACAAGAACTCTTCATAATATATTCTCCACTAATGAACTCTGCATACATCACTGCTCTTCTATCACTACTGAACTTGAATTCTGCTGTCTTACTATGATGCTTCCCCCACACCAAATTTTCTTCCTTAGAGATCCCCTTTCCTTCCAAAATAATTTTAAAAAATATAACCATGTGAAGTTTACCCCCATTAATTCTATCCAAATCTGTCCAGTTCCAGATATCATAGAGCATGTGTGTGTGTGCATGTGTGTAAGCTAGACTATGTGTATGTGCATGGGTATATGTACACAGACATATATATGTTCATACTTATGTGCTCATCACAGGTGTGCATAGTATATACATTGAATATGCTAAGGGGAAGGGTAAGCATTATCATTGGCTCTTCTCTTTTACTTTAGGGGAACCCATATTTATGTACTTACTGACTTTCAGTTGTTTTCATGTGTGTTTTTCTTGTGTATTCTATATCTACTTTCTAATTATAAGGTCATCAAAGGCAAAAATCACAGTATCTTCTTTCTATTGATATATTAATTCAATCACTTAAAAAAATAAGTTATTTGTCTTAGAGAAGTGGATTGACTTTTTACTGGGGGGGAGGGTAGTTCTTGAAGTATGTGCAGATATTTTCTGCCTAGTTTTTACTCAGGCTTTCCTCTTTTGCTTGGAGTGAAACCAGGCAGGGAGTATTTGTGCAGCCTTCAAGGATTCTCCCTTCCCCCATGAGCTGGACTATCTTTATTACACAGTGATTAAGCATCTATTATTATCTGTAAAGCAAGAGATGTCTGGGTCTAGTGGATAGTCAGATTACCTAATTGCTGGGTTCTCCCAGGAAATTCTCTAAGGCTTTTTGTTGTAGAACAGTTTCCAATTTAGCCTTAGCCCTCCCTTCCCAACCCCGCACTCAATTAAAAAAAAATAAAGGATTGTGCAATAAGGAGAAATAAGGATGAATAAAAAGAGTACCTGTCATCCTAACTTTTGGTGCAAGAACTCACTATTTGACTAAAATGACTGGTAAAACTGGAAAGTAGTCTATAAGAAACTAGATATATACCAATATCTCTTACCATATACCAATATCTCTTACCATATACCAAGATAAGCTCTGAAAAGGTGGATCACTTAGACAAAAGGGTAAACATCATAAACAAAGTAGAGTAGAAAGGAAAATGTCTTTCAGATCTATGGTAAGAGAAGAAGTCACCAAAGGATAGAGATGATCACAGGAGATAAAATGGACGATTTGGGTCATATAAAGTTTAAAAGATTTTGTACAAAAAAGACAATGCAGTGAATATTATGTAACTCATTTTCAAAGAGGTAACCAGAAAAAAAATTTTTTTTTATTTTTAAATTTATTTATTTAACTTTTAACATTCATTTTCACAAAATTTTGGGTTCCAAATTTTGTCCCCATTTGTCCCCTCCCCCCACCCCAAAACACCAAGCATTCTGATTGCCCCTATCATCAATGTGCCCTCTCTTCTATCATCCCTCCCTTCCCTTGTCCCCATCTTCTCTTTTGTCCTGTAGGGCTAGATAACTTTCTGTACCCCATTACATGTATTTCTTATTTCCTAGTAGCAAGAACAGTACTCGACAGTTGTTCCTATAACTTTGACTTCCAACTTCTCTTCATCCCTCCCTCCCCACCCATTCCCTTTGGGAAGGCAAGCAATTCAATATAGGCCATATCTGTGTAGTTTTGCAAATGACTTCCATAATAGTTGTGTCGTGTAAGACTAACTGTATTTCCCTCCATCCTATCCTGCCCCCCATTGCTTCTATTCTCTCTTTGGATCCTGTCCCTCCCCGTGGGTGTTAACCTCAAATTGCTCCCTCCTCCCCATGCCCTCCCTTCCATCATCCCCCACCCCTGCTTATCCCCTTCTCCCCCACTTTCCTGTATTGTAAGATAGGTTTTCATACCAAAATGAGTGCACATTTTATTTCTTCCTTGAGTCAAATGTGATGAGAGTAAACTTCATGTTTTTCTCTCACCTCCCCTCTTTTTCCCTCCACTAAAGTCTTTTGCCTGCCTCTTTTATGAGAGATAATTTGTCCCATTCCATTTCTCCCTTTCTCCTCCCAATATATTTCTCTCTCACCGCTTAATTTCATTTTTTAAAGATATGATCCCATCCTATTCCATTCACGCTGTGCTCTCTGTCTCTGTGTGTGTGTGTGTGTGTGTGTGTCTGTGTGTGTGTATGTAATCCCACCCACTACCCAGATACTGAAAAGTTTCAAGAGTTACAAATATTGTCTTTCCATGTAGGAATGTAAACAGTTCAACTTTAGTAAAGTCCCTTATGACTTCTCTTTGCTGTTTACCTTCTCATGCTTCTCTTCATTCTTGTGTTTGAAAGTCAAATTTTCTTTTCAGCTCTGGTCTTTTCATCAAGAATGCTTGAAAGTCCCCAATTTCATTGAAAAACCATTTTTTCCCCTGAAGTATTATACTCAGTTTTGCTGGGTAGGTGATTCTTGGTTTTAGTCCTAGTTCCTTTGACTTCTGGAATATCATATTCCACACCCTTCCATCCCTTAATGTAGAAGCTGCTAGATCTTGTGTTATCCTGATTGTATTTCCACAATACTTGAATTGTTTCTTTCTAGCTGCTTGCAGTATTTTCTCCTTGACCTGGGAACTCTGGAATTTGACCACAATGTTCCTAGGAGTTTCTCTTTTTGGATCTCTTTCAGGAGGTGATCTGTGGATTCCTTGAATATTGATTTTGCCCTCTGGTTCTAGAATCTCAGGGCAGTTTTCCTTGATAATTTCATGAAACATGATGTCTAGGCTCTTTTTTTTTGATCATGGCTTTCAGGTAGGCCCATAATTTTTAAGTTGTCTCTCCTGGACCTATTTTCCAGGTCAGTTGTTTTTCTAATGAGATATTTCACATTTTCTTCCATTTTTTCATTCTTTTGGTTTTGTTTTGTGATTTCTTGGTTTCTCATAAAGTCATTAGCCTCCATCTGTTCCATTCTAATTTTGAAAGAACTATTTTCTTCAGTGAGCTTTTGAATCTCCTTTTCCATTTGTCTAATTCTGCTTTTGAAAGCATTCTTCTCCTCATTGGCTTTTTGAACCTCTTTTGCCAATTGAGTTAGCCTATTTTTCAAGGTGTTATTTTCTTCAGCATTTTTTGGGGTCTCCTTTAGCAAGGTATTGACCTGCTTTTCATGCTTTTCTTTCATCTCTCTCATTTCTCTTCCCAGTTTTTCCTCCACCTCTCTAACTTGATTTTCAAAATCCTTTTTGAGCTCTTCCATGGCCTGAGCCCATTGAATATTTATTTTGGATGTTTGGGATACAGAAGCCTTGACTTCTACGTCTTTCCCTGATGGTAAGCATTGTTCTTCCTCATCTGAAAGGAAGGGAGGAGATATCTGTTCACCAAGAAAGCAACCTTCTATGGTCTTATTTTCCCCCCCACTTTTCTGGGCATTTTCCCAGCCAATGACTTGACTTCTGAGTGTCCTCTCCACACCCACCATGCCTCCAGATCCACCCAGTCAGGGCTTGGGGTCTGAGATTCAAATGCTGCTTCCCAGCCTCAGGACTTTTGGCAGGGGCAGGGCTGCTATTCAGTGTAAGATTAAGTTCAGGTGCTTGGGTGGGGGCAGGGCCACCTCACGGGGCTCAGTTCTCTGAGGGGTTTATGTGGAGACCTTCAACAATGGATCTGGGCTCCTGCCTGCTTTGGGAGTCCTTGTCTGCTGCTGCCTCCACTGCTGCCTCCCAAAGGGGCCTGAGTTATGGAGACACCCCGCTCACCTCTCAGCAAGCCGAAAAGACCCTCTCACTGACCTCTGGTGCCTGTGTGTGGAGGGACCTGTGCGGCCGCTGGAGATTCTGTCCCTGAAGACTGCTCGGATCTGCTCTTCTCAGTGCCGTGCACAGCCAAAGCAGGGCTGGGCTCTGCTCCAGTCCGGTGTGTGACCAGACCTTTTGGGTCAGTTTTTCAGGTCTCTCTGGAACAGAAATCTCCTCTACTCCATTGTTCTGTGGCTTCTGCTGCTCCAGAATTTGTTGAGAGTTCTTCTTTACAGGTATTTTATGGGCTGTGGGTTGGGAGCTAGCATATGTGTATCTTTCTACTCCGCCATCTTGGCTCCTCCCCCTGAAAAAAATCTTTACAGCAAGTTTCTCTGATAAAGTTCTCATTTCCACATGAAACTTAATCAAATTTCTAAGTATAAGAGCCTTTCCCCAGTTGATAAATGGCCAAAGGATATGAATAGGTAGCTCTCAAAGGAAGAAATCCAAGTTGTGAATAGCAATATGAAAAAAATGCCTCAAATCATTAATAGAGAAATGAAAATTAAATAAATTCTGAGTTTCTACATTATACCCACTGGAAAAGTTGGTAAAAAAAAAGGAAAATGAGAAATGTTAGGAGGACCGTGGGAAAATATGTACTTAACTACTCTGTTGGTTGAACTATGAAGTAGTCAAGCCATTCTGGAAGTCACTTTGGAACTATGCACTAAAAATGACTAAACTTTAAACCTTTAAACTTTAAACAATGACTAGACTTTAAACCAGTGATAACATTACTAAGCCTATATCCCAAAGAGGTCAAAGAAACAGGAAAAGGATACATCTTTATAAAAAATATTTATAGGAACTCTTTTTGTAGTACCAAAGAACTGGAAATTTTGGAGATGCCCATACATTGGAGGGTGGCTGAACAACTTATGGTATATGAATGTAATCCAATTCTTTTGTATTATAGGATATAATAAAGCGAGCAATTGCAGAGAAATCTGGGAAGACCAATATGAATTGATGTACAAACAAGTGAGCAAAACAAAGAGAACAATTTATTTTTTTCTTAATAGTATTTTATTTTTTCCAATTACATGTAAAGATAATTTTCAACATTCATTTTAGTAAAATTTTGAGTTCCAAATTTTTCTCCCTCCCTCTCTCCCTCCCACCCCTCTCCCAAGACAGCAAACAATCTGATCTAGGTTATACATGTACGATCATGTTTAACATATTTCCACATTAGTCATGATGTGAAAGAAGAATCAGAACAAAAGGGAAATACCACAAGAAAGAAAAAACAAAGAAAAGCAAGTGAAAATAGTACGCTTCGGTCTGTATTCAGACTCTGCAGTTCTTTCTCTGTGTGTGGTTAGCATTTACTGTCACCAGCCTTTTGGAATTGTCTTGGATTGTTATATTTCTGAGTCTATCATAGTTAATCATCATGCAATGTTGCTGTGTACAATGTTCTGGTTCCGCTCACTTCACTCAGTGTCAGTTCATGAAAGTTCAGGTTTTTCTGAAATCTGCTTGCTCGCCATTTCTTATAGCACAATAGTATTCCATTATATTCATGTACCACAACTTGTTCAACCCTTCCCCAATTGCTGGGCATTCCCTCAATTTCCAATTCTTTGACACCACAAAAAGAGCTCATATGTATGTATATATATACACACACATATGTATATATGTATATATATACACACATATGTATACATGTGTATATATATATATACACACACACACACATATATCTTTGTACAAGTGGATCCTTCTCCCTTTTTTAATGATCTCTTTGGGATATAGATCTAGTAGTGGAAATGCTGGATCAAAAGGAGTACAGTTTGGTTGTCCTTTGGGCATTGTTCTAAATTGCCCTCCAGAATGCTTGGATCAGTTCACAACTCCACCCACAATGGAGTGTTTCAATTTTCCCACATCTCCAACATTTATTGTTTTCCTTTTCTTTCATATTAGGCAACCTGATAAGTTTGCTTTCATTTGCATTTCTCAAGGAGAACAATTTAAACAATAACAACAACATTAACAAGACAAACATCTTGGAAACATATATAGAACTCTGATGAGCACAATGACCAACCGTGATTCCAGACTACCCATGGTGAAATGTTACCCATCCCCAGAGAAAGTAGTGGGGGACTTAGGGGACAGAAAGAAACATTTTTTTGGATATGACTAATGCAGGTATTTGTTTTGCTTATGCATATTTGTTGTCAGGGTTTCCTTTTATTTTTTCCCAAAAGGTGGGAAGAGATGAGAAAAAGAGAAGGTAGATTTTTGTCGACTGAAAAGAAAAATAAAACAAGTCTCCATCCTAAAGGAACTTCTACTTTAATGGGGCAGGTAAAAGAGATACATAGTAGGCACTGAATAATGCCTATTGATTGATTAAATATCTTTTTTATCTATCTCCTCTTTGCCAACATGGCTATTCCTAGGTGGTGCAGTGAATAGAGCACCAGTGGAGGAGTCAGGAGGACCTGAGTTCAAATCTCACCTCAGACACTTGACACTCACTAGCTGTGTGACCTTGGGCAAGTCATTTAACCCCAATTGTCTCATTCTGGGTCATCTCTAGTCATCCTATGAATATCTCGTCACTGGATTCAGATGGCTTTGGAGGAGAAGCGAGGCTGGTGACCTGCACAGTGCTCCCTTACTCAAAACAAAGTCAAGTACAAGTCATGTCATTATTTCTCTGATGGCATGGTCTTCTTTGGCAATGAAGGACGATCACACATTACTCCAGTCTAGTCTCCTAACTGGTTTCCTTGCTTTCAGTGTTTCCCCTCTTCAATCTTTCTTCCACATAGCTGTAAACACAATTTTCTTAAGGCTCATGCTAACTGTGACACTCTGATGATCAAAGATATTCAACAACTCCCTGTTGCCTTTAGGACAAAATACAAACTCCTTAAGCTGTAATTTAAAGTCCTCCATAACCCCACTCTGGCTTAGCTTTCCCCTGCTTTATAGTTTTGTGTTGATTATATGTAAATTTTGGATACTAGACCTTTATCAGATATATTTTATGCAAAGATTTTCTGAATCAAGTTTTCTTTCTTATTTTTAGATACATTGATTGTATTTGTGCAGAAGCTTTTCAGTTTCATGTAATAAAAGATTATCTATTTTAACTTTTGTGCTCTCATCTTAACCAGCCTTGTTTGGTCAAGAATTCTCCCCCTAGACATTGTTGTGAAAGGTACTTCCCATTTTTCCCAAATATTTTATGATATGATCTTTTATATTTAGGTCACTAGAACATGATGTAAGATGCTGGTCTAAACCAACTTTTTGGAAATTATTTTCTGGTTTTCTCAGTACTTTCTGTCAAATAGGGAATCTTTCCCCAAGTAATGTATGTTGTTAAGTTTGTTGACCATCAGGCTATTAGACTCAACTGTTTTAAATTTTTGCTTACCTAGTCTGTGTCACTGACCTACTTGAAATTTTTTTTATCAGTACCTAATAGTTTTGATGATCATTACCTTTTAGTGTAGTCTGATGTTGGAAAAATGCCATTTCTCCTTCAATTCTACTTTAAAAAATTTATTTCTCTTGAGATTCTATATCAAAAGGTTAAGATTTTTTTTAAAAAATTGCCTAAATAATCCCTTGTAGTTTGATTGGCATAGCACTAAAATCTATGAAGTATTTTTATGTAGAATTGTTATTTTTATTATATTGGTACAACCATACTACAAGCAATGACTATCCCTCCAATTATTTGTCATCTCCTTTTTCTTATAAAGGATATCACTTAGCTTCTCTCAGTGCTGGTTTCCTCATCTATAACATGGGAATAATAGCAATATCTACCTTGCAGTGTTGTTGTGAAGAGCAAATGAGGTAATATATATATAACATACTTTGAAAACCTTAAAAAGATATAGAATATTATTATTATTGTTATTTTACAGAGAATTTCTGTTCGGATAGGTGTTGGAATATATGACTTCCTAAGCTCTTTCCAATCCTGTCAGTCTATGGACATAGATGAAGGTCAAAATCCAAAACCTATTTTTGATTCAGTGAATGGATTAAAATAAAAACAAAAGTTACTCAAAAGAATAATATTTGGATCCTTATTCATCATCATGTTCCAGTGTCATTTCTTTTTTGGTCAACTACTTGAGAGCGCCATTTCTGAGAGATGCATTCAGCTGGAGATTATAAAGAAACTGACAAATTTAAATGAAGCCCCACATTAAATCCCATTCAGTTAGATTAAGGTTCTTTGAAATTGGCCACCTCAGTTAATACAAGAAAGCACTGATGTCTTACCAGACATGTTAGGTCTTTTAGCGAGACAAAAGGTGTAACAGCAAAGTGAACGTGCAGGTTGTTTTTTCTTCTCCCTGAATGCTAGACCATTACATGCTGTAGCACAGCTCTAAGAGGATACTTTCCTCTACAAGGCTATAGATAAGGATCAGGGCATCTATGTATATTTCCTGTTAAGATTACATAGAAGCTAGATATAATTCCAGCCTGTTCTCTTGAATAAACATTATCTCTTATGAAACATTAGTCCTTGCTTCTCTATGAGTCTACCCGATATGTAAAAGAGATTACTTGAAAGTTATTCCGGAATTGTAAAGTTGGTACAAGCTATATCATATACACAAATATTTTTACAGAGACATATCTGAAAATAACAGCATTCATGTCTGGCATAAGTTTGAGCTCAGAAAGTCTAACTAGAGCCTGGTCTGTTTATTTAAATCAGGAAAAACAAAGGGTAAAGCTGGTAGTGATTTGTCATGTCAATCTTTCATAGCTGCACAGAGATACCATAATTTGGGGTACATGCTGAAGAAATTCAGAAAGAGTTGAATAAGCTACTGTGCGCTCGTTATGAATCAGATGTGAAATATTTAAGATGTCCAGACATACAACAGGAATGGACAATTCATTCTCTCTGTCATTTTAGTTTTTTTGGGAGGAGCCCTTCTGATAGCTAAGTAGTATTTCAGATTTTGTCATTCTTTCTAAAAGTTCCAGCTCATAATGAAGTGATGAATATGCTAGATTTATCACATAAGCCTTTATCAGTCACCTACTGCATGCACAGCACTTTTTGAACTTCTTTAGTTTGGAAGGGAACCGTGGAATGGGTCTGCTACCTTTGGATATTGGCCAGCATTCCTAGTGTTATGGGATTCTGCCTGGCCTACTTAAGTGAACTGGTTAAACACTGTTATGGAGGGCCAGGAGATTAAAGGGATTTTGACCTAGAGAGGACTTCAGAGATGATTAATCAAGGCTGGTAATTTTACAGATGATGAAGGGGACAATAGAGCCCTACTATGGTTGCCCCCTTTTAATGAATGTCCAGGATTCTCCACTTTCCTTTCATCCTACATTTTTTTATGTGTGTTGAGGGATGAGAGTATGGGGCCAGATCCCATTGCTGAAACACAGAACTCTGATTGGGACTGGGGCTGGTGGGTCAGAGCCTGTGGCTCCTATTCCCTAACCTCCCTCCTAGGTTTAAAGCTTCATTGTCAAGCATCTTTAGTGGCTTCATTGTCAGAGGCAAAGGGAAAAATTGAGTCCCTGCTGAGCTGCTTGCTCTACTATTATACTTAGCTTAGTCATGGTACATTGGGCAGGGTGGGATAGTGTAGAGGTTCCCAACTTTTTTGGCTTATTGCCCCCTTTAAAAAAAGATTACTCAACATCCTCCCTGGAAATGTACTTTCTTTAACTCTTTAATGCTCTAAAAAAATTTTTTTTATCATTTCAAAAAATGATAAAATATATATTTTTTAAATGATGCATTTTAAATTTAACAATTTATTGTAAATTTGTGGGGTTTTTCCTGCATTGAAATTTTGATGATGCAATATTGTGTCTTGTAACCATATAGTATTATAAACAAGTCATTATGTGCACATATGCCTGCTGATGCATGGTGGACTTCACAACGATGTGCAAAACACTTGCCTGCCAATACTTGTTTGTTAAGACCTGTCAGTGGACTTGACCACTGAGCAGTTATAACCTGCATGTTGTGATTTGGAAAATAATGTAATCACTATGACTTTAATTCTGTTACATAACAGATGAAACATGTGTGAACAGTTTTTCAAAATTTTCTTCTCTTCTTTCCTTGTGTTTCTCCTGCTCCCTTATTTTTATTCAATGCCCCCAGTTTCACCTGAGGCTGCTGCCACCTGTCTGGATCATTTCAGAGCCTCCCCTAGGGATGGTATCAACCACTTTGGGAACCTATGAAACCATGGACTAGGTAGAGACATAATTAGTGCAGAATGAATGGACTTAGCTCCAGGATTCTGACATGGAGGACTGTGATTGGAATAGGGTGCATTTCCCCAAAATAGGGATAGAATTTTTCCTAAAATGTAATAAAGTTCTCCTTGGGAACTAATTGACCCCTGCTTCCCTTGACGCAACCTCTTGGTCATTTAAAGGCATGCAAAATCCCACCCATGTTGCATAATACCCTCCAACTTGCTGGATGTCTGAAAACCATTTGAGTCACTGTGTCTTACTAGATACATTTCCATATGGATGCAGCATCTAGAGAAGTTATGTGTCACTATATCCTTGTTGTATATCTTTATGTGTTAGGACAAAGAAAACCTCTTTTGGTAAATTGTTCCCTAAGGAGTTACTCTTTTTGTTCCAACATTGAACCTGAACTAACAAGATGCTGGTATTAGTCCTGACTCTAACAGTATCATACTTCCTCCTACATTCCAGCATCTTACCTCAAGTTTCCCTAGAGTCATGAGACATAACTCTTCCCATGAGACTGTGTGGGGTTATGCTACCTCCTCTTGACTTGACTATTGTCTCTTCCTTCTCTGCCCGTTCCCTTACTGAGCTTACCAAACCTACATTTATTGGTAGCTCTGTCCTTACTGATAGCCGCTTTTTGGATTATGTGATTTCTTTGTTATAATAATAGTAAAAAATATAGTAACAATAACTCAGTTTTATATGGTGGTTCAGGGTTTACAAAACAATTTATTACAACAACCCTGTGAAGTAGGTGGTGCGAAAACTATCTTCATTTTACAGTTGGGGAAAATGAGTCATAGGGAAGTGAAGTAATGTATATAGGTTCACTGAATGAGTGAATTCAGAGACTAGGATTCAAACTCAGGACTCCAGCTCTAGCACTCTGCTGTACCAAATTTCCAAAAAGAGATTGAGGCAGCATAAAGGCTTCATTTTCCTTACATTGGGAAGTGCCTTTTCCTTTGTTTCTTCAAGACATCCTTCCATATTCTTATAAGCAACACAAACTTACCATATATAGGAAGTGAACAAGACACATTGTATAGCACTGTCTGAATGAATTTTTCTTTTTACTTGGAGAAATAACTTCTGGTTTTGTTATTATGAATGTGGACAACTGTAATTTTTGAGACCTGGGTTCTAGATCTGTCTCTGACCCTAATGGGCTTTGTGACATTCCCCAAGTCATTTGACCTCTCTGGGTCCTAGCTTTTTTATGCAGAAAATGAAGGTACTGGTATTGGACTACATTCAGTTAAGGTCAGCAAATGTGTATTAAACACCTGCTATGAGTAAGGCATTCTACTAGGTTTTGGGGACATAGAAAAACAGTCTCAGCCCACAAAGGGATTACATTCTACTTTGGGGATGCAACATGTATATTAATGAGTAAGCATATTCTGAGGTGATTCACAGTAATTTCAGGAAGAAGAGAAAGTCCATAACTGGCGGGAACAGGAAAGACCTCATGTAGGAGAGGTCACTTACATTGTGCTTGGAAGAAAGTTAGAAATTAGACAATTCTGTTTTTTCCGTTGTTTTTAAGTCTTGTCTGACTCTTTGTGACCTTATTTAGAGTTTTCTTGGCAGATAGTGGAGTAATTTGCCATTTCCATCTCCAGCTCATTTTTACAGATGAGGAAACTGAGGCAAACAGGGTCAATTGACTTGTCCAGGGTCACATAGTATCTGGGGCTGGATATGAATTCAGGTCTTCCTGACCCCAAGGTCGGTGCTCTATACCGCCTTCTAGCTGATGTTTAGGGTCCCTTCCAGTCCCAATGCTCTTTGTAAAGTGAATTTTACTACATGCCATTCATAATGACACAATGAAGGTGACTTCTGCATTGAGACCACAGTTTTGAGCAGTGGTGTGTTGATAAATGTTTAACAACTGGCTCTCCATTAAAAATACATAGGACACACCTTTAAACTTAATCTGCATTGTTAACATTAATTCCATCATTTCTAAAGTCTAGACAACCAACCCAACAATATCTTAAACCCTGATTTGTAGTATTTGCTGATTTACAAAGTGTAAATGCTCATACTGAAAATTTAACAATTGGTTCCCACACATCCCTGGCACTGGACATTTTCAATCTTATGATCCTATGCCTATTAGCCTTACATGTAGATAGAGTTGTCTATGAATCAAAAGATATTGTAAAGCCCTTTGTGCCCACAAATACCTCCCTCACTGGACTGTCATGGTATCTGGAAGTGATCAAAAAAGTCATTGCTTTAGGTTAAGACACTGTTTCCAGAAGACCCTTGTTAAAAAATGCAAACATGTTACTTGAGAAGAGTAATGAATTAAATGATTTGCACATGGGCATGGATTATTTTCTTCGTTTCCTAGTACAGGGAATGGAGCACAAGACAGGAGATGGTAGAAAAGGAAATGGAAAAGATTAGGAGTGTGAGGAAAACAGGCTGGAGGAGGATATCCCAGTAAGAAATGAGGTACAAAGATAGGGGTCTGGGCATCTTGCGAAAGGGTTAAGATGAATGTGTGGAAGAGGGCACCAATCAGAAGTTTGAGGAACTGTGAAAAATATTGTCTGTTTCATCATTCTCTGGAGGCTAATACTGTTTGTCTATTTTGCAGGAGATCCAAATGCTCAAATCAGCCGTCTCTTTTAGCTTACTTAGTTTTGTTCAGTGGCTTTGTATACAGACGCAATCTATGTCTGATCTTTGAAACTTGAAACATAAAAGCTATCACAATCTAGCTTGTAAATCATTTGTGACAGCATCATGTGGAGTTTGTTTCTGGTTATCTTAGACCAGGAGTCTTTACTGATTTCATATGGTTTCTAGAATTCTGTAGTTAATTCTGGCTTCCTTTTTGACTTAATCTTATTTCATTATATTTCTTCACCCACAGTATTAAAACAGTGCCTTTCAAATGGAGTTCATTTTCAAACCGGTTTTCAAAACTCTGTGTGTGTGTGTGTGTGTGTGTGTGTGTGTGTGTGAACAGCAATGCTTATTAAGTATTTATTTCAAATGTTTAGTAGACTCTAATCTCCATGAGGACAGGCACTGTCTCACTTTTGCATCTGTATCCCCAGCAGTTGACATAGTTCCTATGACATCTGCTTAATATAGGTTTGTTGTTTATTTGTTTGATTGACTGGAGAAAAGTCTGGTGCTGGGACTAGTTCCAAAGACATTTTTAGTACATTAAAATGACATGCATTATATAGTATAAATGTCCTTTTGTTGGTGTTCAATCATGTCCTACCCTTTATGAACATAGCATAACAATATTGTCCAAGGGGTTTTCTTGGCAAAGATACTAGAGTGACTTGTCATTCCTTCTCCTGTGAATCAAAGCAAACAGAGGTTAAGTGACGTGCTCAGGGTCACACAGCTAGTAAGTGTCTGAGGCTAGATTTGAACTAAAGTCTTCCTGACTCCAGACCCAGTTTTCTATCCACTGAGCCATCTAGTTACCTACATCAATATCCTATTTACTTTATTTCAGTATAATTTAAAAATACTTTGTTCTCCTTTTACCTATGAATTACATGATTGTTCAATTAAATTTGGATAAAATATATGTTTAGGTACTTAACTTCTGGTAGGCAGAGAGCCAGGCCTGGAAGGAAGGACAACCTGAATTCAAATCCGGCCTCAGAAACTTACTAGTTGTATGACCGTGGGCAAGTCACTTAACCTCTGTTTGCCTTAATTCACTAAAGAAGCTACTCTAGTAACTTTGCCAAGAAAACCCTGTGAACACTATTGGTGTGCTATGGTCTATAGGGTCACAAAGGGAGGAACATGACTCAACAACAACAAAAGAATATTGTTTGCCTCAGTTTACTCATCTATAAAATAAGCTGGAGAAGGAAATGGAAAACCACTTTGGTATGGGGTCATGAAAAGAAGAACATGACTGAAATGACTGAATATCGATAACAATAACAACAATAATTATTGATAAGCCAATGGCACCATTGTATATCTACAATCTTAGATATTTCAGTTGCTCCCCATAGCTTTATTGCCAAAGGTATTAAGTGACCTTAATAGAGAACACTGTCAGCATAGAACCTAGTCAGGCTTAGTTGGTTGGTCAGGGGTGCCATTATCATTGGCCCTTTTTTTGAAGATAATTTGTTTATTTACTGAGGGTCCATAGTGATGCTTGACCCAGAATGTCCTTGTTATTTTAAAAAGTTTAGCAATAATAATAGTTATGACTGAGGTTTACAAAGTGCTTTACAAATATCTCATTTGAGCCTCACAACCATTCTGAGAGAGAGGTACTCTTATTATTCACCATTTTAGAGATGAGGTAGGCAGAGTGACTTACTCAGAGTCATACATCTAGTGAGTGAGGCTGAATCTGAATTTGAATTCAGGTCTTCCTGACTCCCTGTCGATGTCTGCTAAACCACCTCGAAGTGAAGGAAAAAGCGAAATGGGAGGGAAGTCTGTGTATTCTATATCAGTATTTCAGAATTCAAAGTAAAATCTGCCTCTCTGATGGATTTTGTGATGGATAAGTGATCAGAATCACTGATAGGTACCTGTACTCAAGGAAAGAAACTCACAGCAAAAGGAGCATCTAGGACCCTGAGGTCAAAGTCTCAGGCTCACTCAGATAAGCAGGGTTTTCGCTGCCATTTGTGAATAGTTGTTATAGTTACTGGGGTAGGGAATGGAGGTAGAGGGGATTCCCTTCATGGGAATTCTAAGGGAAAGATACTGGAGTCCCAAGACACACCTTGAAGAGAGAGAATTAAGTAATCCACGGAAGCTGATTTTTGTTTTAAAATCTAGTGAATAGGAAGCTCTTCTACTTCAGGGGCCAGGCTTGTTCCATACCGTCTTCTCCCCCCCTCTACCCCTTTCTCCCAAACAAGAGGATTGGGCCCCTGAGGCCTAACCAGAAGCCTTTGATTGTGAGTGCATTTTATTAAGATGTCTATGAGAAGGAACCAAAGTAAAGACCCAGTTACACGGGCAAATCAGATACTACTCAGTTGTTCAGTCATTTTGTCAGTCATATCCAACGCTTCGTAACCCTATTGGGGGTTTTCTTTGCAAAGATACTGGAGGGCTTTGCCATTTCCTTCTCCAGCTCATTTTATAGATGAGGAAACTGAGGCAAACAGGGCAAAGTGACTTGCCCAGGGTCACACATCTAGTAAATGTCTGAGGCCAGATTTGAACTTACAAAGATGTCTTTCTCACTCCAGACTCAGCACTCTATCCACTACACCACCTGCCTGATTTAAAAAAAAATAATAATAATCTAAGTTGTCTGTTTCAACTGTCAAAGATATATGATAGGCATGTGTGAACACTCAGGAACCTTTTTTTAAGTATATTTACATATAGGCCTGGTCACAGTTTTACTCACTGGTCACTGCTGTCTATGAAGGGCCAAGTCTTCTGGCATGTGGCTGCTGCTATCCTTATTCTTATTAGTTATTGCTATTACTATTACACTGGTACTCCTCTCCCTCCCAACATTTACGTAATGCTTAAAGGATTTCAAAATGCTTTGCATAAGTATCTCATTTGATCCTCATTTGGCATGGTCTTCTTCCACAATGAGGGATGAACACAACAATTCTCATTTGATCCTCACAACTGTCCTTTGAGATGGATGCTAAGCTTATCCACATTTTATAGATGAGAAAACAAAATTTCAAAAAATTAAGAGATATGTTCTTGATGGTCACATGGGTAGTTAATATCTAAGGTGGGATTCGAACCCAGGTCTTCCTGACTTTAAGTCCAGTGTTCTATTCACTATATTATATTTAGTCTCAGGAAAAGAAAAATGAATGACTGATATTTAAATAGCAATTTAAGATTTGCAGAGCCCTTTACACAAATTATTTCATCAGAACTTTTTAACAATTCTGTGAAGTAGATGCTATTACATCCCCACTTTATAGACCAAGAAAGTGAGATAGAGAGTGACATCCAGGATGATACAATGAGTATCTAAGGCAGTATTTGAACCCAGGTCTCTTGGCTTCAGCTCTGACACTCTACTATGTCATGCTGCCCTTCATATAAAGTACTCAGTGGAGGAGAAAACTAGTGATGGAAATATCTGTCAATGAGCATATGCTGATTGAGGAGCCCCTTGGCCTGCATGCTCCTGCAGAAACCCCTTGAAGCAAGCATATGTAGTGTGGCCAGTGCAGCACAGAAAGGGCATAGTCCCTGAAGGGTAGTTCTGGAAGCTCTGCCTTCAAAGGGATTAGAGAAGATAGTTTTTAGGCAAGGCCAATGCTGTGTTTAGTACTGGTTTGTCAGTCAACTAGAATTTATTAAGCACCTACTGTATGCCCTGCCCTGTGCTAAATGCTGGGGATGCAAAATGGGAGGAAAAGATTCTGCCCTCAAGGTGCTTAACAGTCCAGTGGGAGACACAACATACAGCCATGTACAAGCAAGATATACCCAGGAAAAGGAAGAGACAATCAATAAAAGGAAGGGACATTCCATTGGTCCTTTGTGAGAGCAGAGGACCAGGTAAGGATCTATTGACATGACTTGGCTCTGGTGACCTAATATCCCTTTCTGTTCCCTTCTGTGTTCTGTGGTGCTCTCTCTGTCTCTCTCTGTCTCTGTGTCTCTCTCCTTTACCCCTCCCATACTTCTCCCCCTTCTCTCCTTCCTTCTCCTCTCTCCATCTCTCTTTGTCTTTTTCTCCATACACACACACACACACACACACACACACACACACACACACACACACACACACACACACACACCATAGAGCTAGAGCTGGAACAGCACCTCAGAGGTTACCTAATCTAACCTCATTTTACAGAAGAAAAAACTTACGCCCAGAGAATGTGAATGACTTGTCCAAGGTCAGCTAACGTCAAAGGGAGGATTCAAACTCAGGTCCTGTGCCTTCAGAGTCAGTATCCTTTCAGCTGTTCTATACTACCCACGTTGCTCTAGAACTATGAGTCAAAATATGCCACAAAGACTATCACTAGCTATGATGATGGAATCCACAGATGCCTAGAATCATATCACGGATTTCTAAACTGAGCTTTGTCCCCAGTGGCAGAACCTGGATCATGACTTACAGACCATCCTTCAAAGATTTGTCTTCCCCTTCCTGAATTCCACAAAAGGGGAATTGCAAGTAATGGACAGGTTTGGGGAGCAATTTTATTAGTTCTAAATGATAACATCCATGTACTGGCTCATGGAGAGTGGCTCTTGAAATGACTCTAACAGCTGTTCCCTCTCTATATATAATAGAGTCTTTATTGCCAAAGTTCACAAGTATCCTTACCCATTTTGGAGTGGGGGGAGAGATGGATACAGGAGACATTGGATTTTCTTGACCAGTGTTGATTTTTTTTCTCTATTACAATAAACATTTATTAAGTGCCTACTATGTGCCAGGCACCATGTTAAGTTCTGGTGATGCAATTAATAAAAAGAGGAGCAGTCCCTACCCTCAAGGAGATTCTGATATAAAGATGGAGACAAAACACAGAAGAAAAAAGGAAAAGTGAGGTGAATAGTTGTAGGGTGGAGGGAGAGATGGATGTTGGGGGGCTGCAGCATAGGGGCATCTTATTTCATGGAGCTGAAAGCAGGCAGAGAAGCAGATACAAAGTGGAGTGAACTGAGAGTCTGGTTTCTGCCCTCTATAAAGGAAGGCATTGGGAGGATTTTGGTACTCTACTCTCCAGCTCTTCCATCAGAGGGAAGAGAAGGCTGAGGAAGGCGGTGTCAATCAAGGTTTGTTGGACTTTAAGTCCCAGCCTTGAACTTTTGCCACCAGTCGGGGTCCAATGGCTTTTATTATTGATGTGAAAAGGATGGAGTCCTCAAGTAGACAACTGCAACAGAATCCTAAAACCTAGGTTTTATCTGCTCCTTATCATCTGTGACATCCTGTGCAAATCACTTCATTTTTCTAGGTCTTAGTTGCTTTGTTTGAAAATAAAGGAGTTGGATTAAATTATCTTTTAAGGGGCCTTTCAGTTCTAAATCTCATGCCTCTATTAATTTATGATGGAGGAAGTTAGCCCTTTCTTGGCTGGAGAACTGTCAATATTTCAAGAGTGATTTTCAAATTTTAGGAAAAGGGAATGCTTCAGTCAAGGCAGGGTGTAAGACAGTAAGAGACAGTATGGAGTCATTGCTAGAGGGTGGGTAGTCTTGGAGTCAGAAAGACTTTCAAGTCCTGCCTCTGACACGTTAGCTGTGTGACCCTGGGCAAGTCTAGAGAAGGAAGTTAATACATAAGGGGTTCTTTTCATCCATTGAAATCACAGTTCTGGACATACAAAACACACAAATGCCACCTCAATGCCTTCCACTGCCAGCACCGACACCACCATCACCACCACAACCACTATCACCACCACAACCACCATCACTATCACAGTACCATCACCACCACCACCATCACCACCACCACTACCACCACCACCACCAAATGGCTCTATTAAGAGGTGTTGGTATTGATAGGGTAATGAATTCAGGTGAAAAACAATTTTGTGCCGGGTACCAAATGGCAGGTGAAGATTTGAGAGAGCTGTGGGTTCAAGTTTAGTTTATAATACTTACCAGCTGCATAATTATGGGCAAGTAAGTCACATAATTTTCTTGAACCTCAGTCTCCTTATGAATAAAACAGGGATAAAGCTGTGAGTAGTGCCTACTTCAGAGAGCTGTTGTGAGGGGTAGATGGAGGCACTCGATGTTAAATACTATTTAAATAGTAGGTATCCATAAATGAGTTTGAAGGCTAGCAGGAAGTCAGGATTTTTAGGAGAGACTTAAGCAATGATCTCAAGGATTGGCCAGTAAAGCACCAGGGACTCTAGGATTTAGCAGGGCTGATAGATCTGGTGGTCCAACTTAAGGTAGTTCAGAGGAATGGATAAATGGTTGGGGTTTTGCCAGATGGCTCATAATGCAGGTGGCAAAAGAAGGAGAGTGCCTGGAAGCCATGCAGCTGGGAATCAGCTGGGATCCCCATCACTTGGCTCATGAGAACATGAAAAGCACACACTCACTTTATTTCAAGTAGAACATCAGGCTTGCACCTGTGATTTCACAGGTATAGGAGATTCCCGGATGAAAAAACTCACTCTGCTCATGAAGACTGGCACTTTCTTTGTAACTTATAGCATTAGAGGGTTGTCTGAGACACTGAGTCAGAGGTGACATTTGAACGCAACTCCCAATGCTGGTTCTCTGTCCATTGTGTCTTTACTCTTATTATAAGTATATTGAACCTAATAACAAATAACACTTTACAAAGTATTTCCCTCATAGTCACTCTGTGAGGTAGAGAAGGCAATTTCGATTACTCTCATTTCATAGGTTAGGAAAGTCTCTGAGAGGTCAGGTTGGTAATTTGTCCACCAACACACAGCTATGGAGTATCTGAGACAGAATTCAAGACTTGCCTTGAAGTCCTGGGCTCTCTTCACTATTCCATATTGTCTCTGAGAAATAATATGGTTTGGCACTGCAGGCACAGATCATACAGTGCTCAGGAGTCAGGGAAACCAACCCAGTGGAGGAGGTAGAAATTCTTAGGGAACCAGACCTGGACAAAAATGAGGCCTCCAAACCAAGAAAACAGAGAAACTTCTCTCATGTTTATTATCTTCATGTCTGTCTCTGCCTTTGGGGCCTAGAAAGTTGCAGCCCTGAGCAAAACATAAAATTCTGATAAATTCTGCATCATGAGGTAGTAACACTGTTTAGAGCCTGATCAGGAATGCAAAAGGTGTTTCTCTGCTGAAAAATGGCACCTGGGCAAAGGGTGGCAGAGAGGTTTTGCTGAGAGGTTTAGTTCGAACCTACACTACTCACTTAACAGGCAGAGGGGGTTGATGGCGGTGGTACTCAACATCAATGAGGCCAGGCAGGTCTTTCAGCTGTCAGAGTTTTGATAGATGGAGGGTGACAAGGATGGATCATTCTGACCAGATGAAAATACCAAAGGATGTGTTATTGTTGTCATTGCTGACAGATAAATACATTAAAGGCAGAAATGTAGACCAGGAGAGTGGGGAGAAGCAATGAATACCTTCTCTGCTTACCTTCTCTTACTAATTTCATTGGAAAGGATTTCAAGAATAAAGTGAGCCTTGTGATCACAGTTTCTAAATACCTGTGTTTTGCCATTGTTGGTTACCAGAATCTATGGTTTGGGTTTTGGGAGTATAAGATCTTCATAATAAGTGATACAGGAATTATAAAGAATTTTCTAATCCTAAACTAATAATTATTTTGGACAAAGGATTTTAAGTCAGTGTACCAGGCACCGGTAGACAAGAGAACAGTCTTAATATTTGTCTAGGGAGCCTTGTCTAGTTTTGTCTGGCTGAGTTTAGCTAGGTTCAGTGATTATTACAGCAAATGGAGAAGTTTTGAATGCTGTGGATAAGTTCACTTTCTAGGGATGATTAATAATGAGATTGACACGTGCATTGCCAGAACTAGCTCAGTGTTTGGGAGACTCCTAAAGAAAGTATGGGAGAGAAGAGGTATTAGACTGACAACCAAACTGAAGGTCTACAGAGACATTGTGCTGACCTCATTGTTGTATGCCTGTGAAATATGGACAGTCTATCAGTGACATGCCAGGAAACTGAATTGCTTCCATTTGAACTGTCTTAGGAAGATTTTGAAGATCACTTGACAGGATAAGGTACCAGACACTGAGGGCCTTGCTTGAAATGAACTGCCAAGCGTTCAAACTCTGCTTCAGAGAGTGCAACTCCAATGGGCTGACCACATTGTTTGAATGCAAAACATGCTCTTGCCAAAAAGACTATTTTATGGAGAATTCATGCAGGACAAATGCTCACATGGTGGTCAGAAGAAGCCATACAAGGACACTCTTAAAGTCTCTCTTAAGAACTTTGGAATTGATTGTGTGACATGGAAGACTCTAGCACAGGACCTCTCAGCATGGTGTGCCCACATCAGAAAGGGTGCTGTGCTCTATGAGCAAAGCAGAATTGAAACAGCACAAAGGAAAGTCAGGTTGTCCAAATGTAGCAAATCCATCCCAAATGTTTACACGGACCAACCTGTGGTCTGTGAAATACAAGCATTCTGGGCTAGTCTTGGTCTGATCAGCCACAGTCAGATACACAGAAACTTGACTCTAGCTAGTGATGTCACTTTGGTCCTTTTGGAGAACAAAGGACAACAACTGATTATATACTGAAAGAGCTGAGCCTACCCATATCATGGAGAGGCTTTCTGGTCATCACACCCCATTCTGAATAGAGTAGAGGCCTCTGGACTTTCCTAAAGCAGAAAATGTATCAGCAAGGCTTGGAGCCACACCGGGTGATTGCCTTAGCTGTTATTCACAATTATGGGTGAAAGGACTGAAACAACTTGGGAGTATAGGGACCAGCGAGATATATTTGGTAAGAAAGAAGACAACCAGTTGGTGCAACTAAGATTGTCCAAACAATATATGCTAAGACATCATAACATTTAGTGCACTAAATAAGAAAAAGGGGACAATTCTGTGAGCATATATCCAGGAAAATTTAAAGCAGGGATTTATCTAACCATATCAATTTCTAGCAAAAGTGATTGTTTTATCTAAGAAGGGTCTGGCATTAAATCCTAAATTTGACATGTATGACCATGGGTACCAAGTCACTTAAACTTCCTGCTTCTTTTTACCTGTAAAATGGTCATGGTAATAATTCTTGTGTCTTCTTCCTTAAGGGATTGTTGTAAGTCTCAAATAAGGCAGTGTATGTAAACCATATAACTATAAGTCATTGCAATCTCCCTCCCCCATCTTACAGATGAGGAAACTCAGGTTCAGAAAAGTTAAATTTTATATATGTGTATATGTGTATGCATGCATATGAATGTGTGTATACATACATGCATGCTTGTACACACATATGTGTTTATATACATATACATACATGTATATACACACACTGAGATATGTAACTATTAAGTAATGGAGCTATCATTTAAATCTAGATAATCTGACTCCAAATTTGAATTATTTTCCTTATTTCTTCATCTTGTTTTTTTAGAAATTTTTTTTCTCCCTTCTAATTTGATTCGCTTCTAAGTCTAATGGATAAACTTCTTTCACCCTTTCAAACAATGGTTGATTTCTGGCTGTTTTAATCCATGATTCCATGTACCAAAGAGTCTTTTGTTACAGTTCCTTTGTACTTTCATGGGCTCACGCCCTAAAGCTGAGCTTACTAAGGAGGGAAATTGGACTCCTCACCTCTTAAGCCAGTGGGGAATGGTCTTGACCAAAGAGAACAACCTTCAATGAATCAAATAGCAACAATTAAACTCCTGCTATGAGATAAATGATGAGTTTGTAAATACAAAAGTGAAAATTGTTACCCTAAAGGAGCTTATATTCTGTCATGGGTGACTCCTTGTACAGATAAAGATAACTGAAAAACACATACCCAGCAGATACAAAAGTAATTGCAGATATAATATATCTAAAGAATTTCTTGTGGGTCAGTTCATTTAGCTTTCTCCCCTGGTGATTACAAGAATCTGGAAAGGGCGGGTCATGTGGGACCTCACTGTGCATCAACTTATGTCCACTCACATCAGTTCAGAGGACCAAGATGTTTCCTTGGGGAGGGGTGCGGGGAGTGGGGGGAGCCTAAATAGGATCCCAATACCATCTCCAGCTCCAGCCTGACCCAATTACCTAGAGTTAAAAACAACACAGTTGAGCTATCTATTGGCTCTGAGTGGCCATGAGTATATGTCACTTTGTTACTTATACACCTGGATTGGCCTTCCTGCGTTGTCCTTAATCCCAAGAGTACCTGGCTGTGCTAACCCTAGGCGTTAAATTTTTTTCTTGTGACACCAGTGCTTTTCTTTAGCTCCTGGGATGATCTGACATTGGTCCATAGAAGATGGAGAATACAGTGATGGACACATCTTGCTTTTGTGACATTTACTTTGCTGTTTGGCCCCTGGGCATAGAACTTGGCGTAAGGCTGGAGATTACAGCAAGACCCATTTTGGTTTGATGTAAGGCAGAAAACCTCTAACCAAGCTTTCTCAGGAGGTAGCAGGTCTCCTCTTTTTGGAATCCTTCAGGTATGGGTTGGACTAGATACCTACTAAAGTCCTTTCCAACTCTGAAATGCTGTATTTCCAAAGAGCACTATCTTCTACACCCCCTCCATTGCTCCATGCCTCATTTATATCAGATCTGGAGACCCTCAGTCAGCCATGCTTTTGCTATTTATTTTTTTTAACAAAAAAATATTAATTCTGTGGCTTGGATAGGTACATAAAATGCAAGGATTTCTACTCTAAATTCAAACATAGATTTGGAGTGAAGACCCTAGTCAGCTCATTTGCATGCTGTTATCTGATTGGAGGTCTGGGATACTGGTCAGGCTCTAAACATGCTCCAAGGCGTTCTTACTTTCACCACAAATTCTAGGCTAGAGTGGGATGTTGTTTTGACTGTTGTGGCTAGAACACAGGACTAAGAAAGCAAGAAGTCTTGAGATTCTACTTCCTGGCTCAGATACTGACTCATGTGACCTTGCCACATAATCGCAGGGAACCTCTGCCTGGGAAAACAAAGATAACCTTTTTCACATTTAAAGTAATTGTCACCAAGAGGTCAGGGATAGTTTATTAGTTGTGCTTATTTGTGAAGCAATCACATGACTTTTGGGTTGATAACACAATGACATACCAGCATCGCTGGAGATGCAAACATTGCGTCTGAGATATCTAGAACGATTCCTTTTAAGAGTTAGTTGCTTAACTTAGGGTACAGAGAAATGCATTGAGAGCTGGATATCAGTGAGACACTTACATTCCACAATCTAGGGAGTTAATCCCTTACAGGGGTCCCAGAGATATTTCCACTGAAGCTGTTTTCTCTTTTTAAATTGGTCATGTGAATATGAGGAATATGAATTTCATCCTGCAGGGTTAGACATTCTCTTTGGTATAACTCTGAAAAATGTGTGTTAAAAATATGAATTACAACGAACAACAAAGAAAGGAGTTGGGGGTGCACTATCTAGAGCGTGAACACAACCAAGTGTCTAAGAAGTTTCCTTTCAATAAATTCTACTAAACAGGAAATACCACTGCATTGTGTGCTAAGTTAACATAAAGCAGTCAAATTCAAGTCGATGTTTTCAAAAGCTACTGTCTTTTGCTACTAGAAGACTCAGAGATTGACAGGATGTAGAACATTTCATTTTAAAAATCATATCTTGTGCAGTCACAATTATCCAAATCATTGAGGAAAATGTATAAAGTTTTACAAATAGTGGAATAGTGCACTTGGATTTAGGAAGGTACCGAGTTCAAATCTCTCTTCAGATGCGTACCAGATCTATGACATCAGGTTAGCTCCTTAACTTCTCAGCCTCAGTTTCCTTCTCTGTAAAATGGGAATAACAGCTTCTCCCTCAAAATGTTGTGAGGATCAAATCACCATGATATATGTTTTACTGTGGAGCAAATCTCAAAGTGCTACATGTGTTTCCTATTACTCTGACTGTATTGTGCTGACTCTGGGTTCTCAAGACAAGTATAAGATAAGAACAGACTCTGGCAGGTCTTACAGAGGTAGAAAAATTTTCAGCATAAGTCCAGGGATCGCTCGTTATCTGAGGGTCAGCCTAGCTACCTAAGTTCACCACTAAAAGTTTGACCATGGGAGGATAACTTTTTAAGGGCGAGGAGAGTAGAAACTAATGAAATCCTCTTCATAGGACCGGAGGGGGTTTCACTTTGCATCTGTGGATGCACAAATCCTGAGATGAATCTTGGGGTTTTTGCTTGTTTGTTTTTTTGGTTGCAGATCCATGATTTCATTGGTGTAAGGAATTCCCTCATAGGCAAACTGTTCTTTCCAACGTGAATCAGCTGTTGCTCTGCAACTTTTAGTCTTGTGTGTGTGTGTGTGTGTATATATATATATATATATATATATATATAGTATATACACACATGCATATGCAATACAGACATTATGTTACTATCATATATTACAATAACCCAAGTACCGTGTATTACATATGTATAATATATATGATATATGTTATTCATCCTATTTGTATCTCTATACACTAAATTTATATCAGATACTTATGTATATGTAGACATAGCACTTTGAGCTTAGAAAGTTTTCCATGCTCATTATTTTACATAAGTCTCACGACAAACCTGTGATACATACAGTGTAAGTATTGTCTTTCTCATTTTAGAGATAAGAAACTGAGAGTTAGAGTTTGGAGTTACTCACTCAAGGTCAGACAGCAAATGGCAAAGGCAGGACACAAGCCTGTGTGTTTATTAACGGTATTTTTTTTTTTTGGTTACATGTAAAGGCTGTTTTTAACATTCATTTCTATAAAATTTTTTCAAGTTCTAAATTTTCACCCTCCCTTCCCCACCCCCTAAGACATTTAATAAAGGTTATATATGTATGCAATCATGTAAAACCTATTTCCATATTTGTCTTGTTGTGAAAGAAGAAACAGTTTGCAAAAAAGTATTGCAGTCAAAGCCATGGTTTTTGACCCCAAGTGCAGTACTCCTTACACCACACTCTTCTGCCTTTTCCTACATCTCAGAAGGCAGCTGGGCAGTGCTGGGCAGTCTTGGGAGGGGGTGGGGGCGGTGGAAAGTGGTGAATGTTGGTTTTTATGCACTTCTGGAGGTGAAAGAGAGAACAAGAGTGGGTTACCACACTTAGAGAACGTGCCCTTGGCTGGTCTTCTGAAGATGTCCTTAGCTCTCTGCTTAGAGCACTGAATCCCATCCTGCACCTGTACACTTCTGGGTGTATTGGGTTGGCTTTTACTGCTTTGATATTGCATAAAAGTGGATTAGGTGTAAGGGAAAAAGGACCTTGAAGACCTGACCAGGGTTCGATTCCTGCTCTGGAGCTGACTCATTGGGTGGTCTGGGGGGAATTATAGCTTCTCTCATGCGCAGCTTGTACCTGATAGATCCGTCTTGAGCTGCCTTGGAGGTAGACCTCCATCACTGGCAGCTGGTCAGTAAGCATGCATGACTAGCCCTGCTATGCACAGGAAGGGAATATGTGATACCAGTCTCATTGATCTATTGATCTTACATAGTTGTATAGAAAATGCTTTGTAAATCCTCAGATTGTATTGAAATGGGAATGATCATTACTATTATTTTCACAGCACAGACCCAGAAATTTCCCTTGAAGTCATATTCCTTCCTGAGGTTTCTCAATGGAGGGGGATAAGACCACAGGAGGGATTTATCTCCCTCTGGGGCAGAATTATGGGTTGTAAAAGCTTGAAAGGACCTTTAAAATCATCTAATTTCAGAGTTCTTAACCCATTTGTGTCATGTGATAGCCTGGTGAAACCTATGCCCCCAGGCCCTTTCTCACTTCTCAGAATAATGTTTTTAAATACATAAAGTAAAATATATAGGATTATGAAGGAAGCCAATTATATTAAAATACAGTTATCAAGATACAAAAAAAAAAAAAATCCTGGACCCCATTCCAGTTCCTCTTTTGCAGATGAGGAAAGTGAGACTCAGAGGTAAGGTGACTTGCTTTAAATCACAGAAAATGGTAGAGCCAATTCTCAAAACTGGATCTTCTGACCTGCAAATCAACTCTGTACCAACACTACCTCAAACAGATTTATTGGACAAATATCCATCTTTCACAGTGTGCGAAGGCACCTCAGTCAGATATGCAAATGAAGTAAACAGAGTAACCAGTAATGGACTTAGAACAACTTCTAGAGACATAGTCTAGTGAAACAGCTAGTTTCTCAGACTGCCTTTTTGGTCCTATGTCCCCAAGAGACTATTATTAAAAAGTTATCTTTTGCAAGATCAATGTTTCTAAGTATAAGAAAAAAATGTTGTTTCCATTGTCCTTAAGTTCCCTTCCTTTTAACCTGGTATAAAGCTGGATATAGGGTTGAACTGGTTAGTCACCTCCCAACTTCTTTCATAGAACAGTAGTACGACCTCTCCTCTATTAATAGAGCCCATATTTTACTGCTATAGGGAAAGCAGCACACAATGACTTGGAAAGTCAGTGATTGTACTATTAATGTAGTTTTGCTTAATTTGAAGATCTTTCCCACCCGTTAATAGGCCCATGTGACCTGCTCAAATCACATGGAAGTCCAAGTCACATGTGGTGGGAGGAGCTTGCCAAATAGGTGGAACAGGAAGGGTGGAACAGAGCTGGAAGGAAGTTGGTGAGGGCAGTTAGGACAGAGGAGAGGGGACACAGGCAGGCACAGCTAGTGTTGTGAGTGTTTGCTTGTGGGAAGGCCCCAGCAGGGAGGGAAGTGGGGGAAGGCTTGGGAATGGCTTTGTCCCCTGCAATGCTAATGTGTATAGACTTCTTGGTTACTTTGATGGATTTGGCTTTTTGGTATTGGGATTTGGCTTTCTGGTGTCTGAATAAATGCTTTTCTTCTTCCTTCTATATGAAGAGTCTGTTATACTTCACGATTCAGAACTACACCAGCATATTCATAGTCACCTTGGCAATAAGTGATCCAGTCTCGGAACATCCCACGTTGTTCTTTGACTTTGCCCCTGTCCTCTACTTAGCCATGCCCTCTTCTCTGGTTTATCACTACTGGGGCTGTGCTGTGAATTGCTGTGAATTAAATCATAAAATTTAATTCAATCCACTGAATGCATAGACACCTGCACGTAGCAGAAGAAACTCATTTGGAATGCTGATCCAATGCATCAAGAATGGTACTTTGCTTTTGAATTTCATATTTATTCCATGACACTCTTCTAAGCATCTCTAAAAAAGATTTCATTCAGATCTTGGTGATAGGTATGGGCAATATGAGCCAGAATATTTAGCATATATGCACAGAAAACATAGAAATGTCACGATTCAGCATTTTTATCCATTTTGAGAGAAAACTCTGAAAATCTATTATGAAAATAGATTTTTCTTAAGACACAACAGCCTTAACCTATTAAACCAAATAGGAACAGTGAGTAGACATTTCAAAGAGGCAAGTTTAGGGTGAAAAAAATCCTAACAACGTGAATAATGCCAAAGAGGAATGGATTGTTTCATCCTGCAGGTATTTTAGCTAAGGCTGGAAGACCAATTGTTAAGTATGAGATAGAGGGGACTCATGTTCAGGTAATGTTACACTAGATGACCTGGGAGACACCTTACAGTCCTGCGAGTTGGTTATTAGAGGATCATAGTCATAAGTCAGAGGCCATCTATTCTAATCCCCTCATTTTACAGATGATTTTGAGACCCATGGAAGTTAAGTGATTTTTCCAAGATTGCAGAGGTAGTAAATATCTGGAGTGGGACTTGAACTCAACTCCTCTGATTCCACAGCAGATAGGTAGCACAGGGGATAGCGTACCAAACCTGCAGTCAGAATGACTCATCTTTCTGAGTTCAAATCTGGCCTCAGCCACTTCCTAGCTATTTAACCCTGAGCAAGTCACTTAATCCTGTTTGCCTCACTGTCCTCATCTGTAAAATGAACTGAAGAAGGGAATGGCAAATCACTCTACTATCTTTGCCAAGAAAATCCCAAATGGGGTTACAAAAAATTGGACACGACTGAAATGACTAAACAACCTCTGCTTCTAGACACGGTGCTCTTTTTACTTCCATATGTGATTGTGAAAGTCATCATAAAATAATAACTATAGACAGTAAGCAAAACTATGTATTCCCCTATCCTTTCTAGATTTTACAGAAACTTTTCTATCAGGAGCTCTCAGTCTATATTTTAGGGGGTCTGTGAATTTGGATGAGGGAAAAAAAATCACGTCTTTATTTTCACTAACCTCTAACAGAAATTTAGCATTTCCTTCAATTATTTTTTTAAAAATTTAGAGCAAGGGTCCACAGGCTTCACCAGCCTGCCAAAAGAATCCATGATATAAAAAGGCTAAGACCCTTTGCCTTATCCTGGAGAATGGCATTTTAAAACATTCTAATATAATCCAAAGTAAGGCTCTTTATGCAAATTAACACCTCACACTTGCATAGGTTTTAAGATTTGCCAAACTTTCCTCACAATAAGCCCCAAAGATAGGCAGTACCATTGTTAGAGATGAGGAACTTCCATTACAGTCCTACTTTGATGTTTCTTCAAAGCAGTCATAGTCAGGAGGTAGCTCTGGGGTCTGGAAGACTATGGCCATGGAACTCAAGCTTTGGCAGACCCTGCCAAAATGGACAGTCTTTCTGCCAAGCTGACCTTATTGTACTTCTCCTATATGACATTCCATCTTTCCTGTCTCCATGATTCTGTACTAGCCGGATCTCATGACTAGAAGGCACCCCCTTTTCACCTCCAGTTCTTAAAATTCCTAGTGTCTTTCAAAGCAGGGCTCCACTGTCAGCTATTACATACATCTAGCTTCTAATGCTCCCCCTTATCAGATTAGCTTATATTTATTATGTAAGTATTCTGTACAACTTTATTTGTGGAAATCTTGTAGTTCCCTATAGAATATAAGCTCCTTGAGAACAGGGAATATTTTATTTCTTGTCTTTGTGGTCTCAGTACCTAATATAATGAATGCCTGGCAATAGTTAGATGCTTAATAAATGCTTATTGATTGAAATATAGATTTGGTAACAGACTATAGCATGCCTATGTTCAGAGAACTGGCCTAGTTCAATGAAGAGAAACTCATCCCCAAAAGTCTGGCCAAGGGTCAATAAAATTGTTTTGCTTTGGCCAGAGCAGCTCACAAAGACGAGCTACTAAACTGAAGAGGGGTTCTGATCTGAGTAGGATCAAGGAGTACTGACAGTGACGAAATTACAGCCTTTTGAAGCCCAGATTAGAAAACTGAGTCTTGGAGAGTTCGAGTGACTTGTGGTGGTTCACAAAGTTAATATCGGGACTAGAACTCAAAAGGGTACCTTACAATTCCAAGACCGGGACACCATACTGCTTCTCAAGTTGAAATATTTTCTGAAATTTATTTAAAGAACAAGCATAGTTAGAAAGATGAAAGTTTTTTTTTTCTGTGCAATGGTATGCCTGACTGAACATATCATCACAAAATATCAGTTTTACAAGAAAAGCCAGGGAAAAGATTATGTTCACAATTGCTCATGACTGACCATTAATTCAAATGTCCTTCCTATTGGTGCTATTAAACAGCTTCAAACAGCTCTTGTCTCCTTTTCTGCAGGAAAACCTGGCCTCCTACCAAAACCAACAGCGGTAGCAAGAGGAAGCCAAACTTTACAGAAACATTAGATAACTTGAACTATTCATTTTCCTCAACCAAATCCCCCTTTCATTCTCCATAGATATTCCTTACAGTGTCTGAATCTACACCTTAGACATTTCTAGTCCTATGAAAGATTTAAAAATGAAAAATGCTTTTGTCTGATTAGCACAATCTCCTTTTTCCTGCACTATTTCCCCTGACAGGGGAGAAAACTTGTAAGAGATTGGGATCCCGTGAAGGCTGGATCATGAATAGCTTTCTCTGATTTGTGTTATTTACTAAGAACAAGTTGGAGGGAATTTTACTGGAGTCATCCCAGTGGGTACATTAGAAAAAGTCCGGGAGTGGGGGTCAGGAAGACCTGGGTTTAAATCCTATCTCTGACCCTTATTACTAATAGGGTGCCTAGGAAAGTCGGCTAACCTCTCTGAAAACTAGTTTTCTTATATGTAAAATGGGCATAATAGTACCTTTTTATTGTTCAGTTATTTTTTTAGTTGTGAATGAATCTTTGTGACTCCATTTGGGGTTTTCTTGGGAAAGATACAAGAGTGGTTTGCCACTTCCTGCTCCAGCTCATTTTTTTTATAGATAAGGAAACTGAGAGAAACAAGGTTAAGTGACTTGCCCAGAGTCACATAGCTAGGAAGTCTCTAAGGCCAGATTTGAACTCAAAAAAGATAATTCTTCCAGATCTAGGCCCAGCACTCTATCCACTGCCCCACCTAGCTGCCATAATGGTACCTAGAGTACAGGATCAAATGAGATAATACATGTAAATACTTTGTACACATTAAAATAGTCAGCTATTTTAAAAAATCATTATTTCCTATACTAGCCATAGTAGGAACCCTCCTATCCCTTATAGCATAATTGTCATTTAGTCATCTAGATTCTGCTCCAACACTTCCAATGAGGAGTAGCTCTCTACTTTTTGAGATGGCTGTTTGATATGCTAAAGAATTTTGCCTTCTCCTGCATTTAAATTTGCCTCCTTGTGTTTACATCTCTTTGTCCTGGTTCAGCTCTCCAGAGCTGTGAAAAGAATTATTTCTATTTCTACAGGATAGTGCTTGAGATATTTGAAGTCAAATAGTATTTGAGCTATTTGAAAGTGGAAGAGACTGCCTGAGGAGGTAATGAGCTCCTCTTTACTGTGGTGGGGGATGGTCATCAAGCAAAGGCTATGAGATCACTTGGTTTCTTTGTAGTGGAGATTATTTTCTGGGCATAAATTGGACTAGTTAGACTTGAGGTCTGTTCTACCTTTGAAATGATATGATTCTGTGATGTGCTTAATCACGCCTTCTTTAGGCTAAGTGTGATCCTATTCCCTGTATCAGGGTAGGAGGCAGAGAATGGAAAGAAGGCGAGGAGTACATTGATATTGTCTATTTGATGGTTAAGGTGATTGTCTTTTTCTTTGATACAGTCTAAACCTGTAATCTGGAGATCCCTGCTCTGGAGAAATAAGGAAAGAGGAAAGGGAACAAGTATTTGTGTAATACCTGCCAGGCGCTGTGCTAAGCACTTCACCAATATTGTCTCATTTGACCCTCACAATCCTACGAAGTTGGTGCTCATTACCCCCATTTAAACGATTGAGGAAACTGAGACCTAGTGTCCTGGGACATATCTTAGGGCAAGAAGGGAATAATGAAAAGGGCAAGGAATATGTTTCAGATGAATTGCTGTTTAGGTGCCTCCCAGATCTTAGATTTGTGAGGCTGATTTTTCTGTATCCAAGCATAAACACTAGGACCCCTTCAGCGTAGGGTCTTCCACCTTCTCTAAATTCAGTGCTTTTCTCCTGGTAGCCCTTTTACATACTACCTCAACTCAGGACTTCCTGCTAGATTCAAAGTGCTTTCTCAACGTATTTCACAGTTTTCCAACCACAGCTCAGCCCCCTTTTGGTACAGCCTTCACTCTTTAAACAACTAAATAACACTTGTTTTATTCTTTATTAAGCCTTTGTGTCTTGAGGACATAAACTCTGGGAAGACTCTTCAGCAGAAAGAGAGCAGTGAATATTGTGAAGGAACATATTTATCCCTACTATGTTTTGTCTTGTGAGATTAGTACAGTGCCTGGCATGTAGTAAGAGCTATATAAATTTTAGTTATTACTCTTATTATTGTTATTTAGTCCAGTGCTCTTGTATAGCCAGGCAAGATCTTTTCTAGCTCTCAACTCTCATCCAAAGGGTTAATAATGTCTGCCACTTTTGTGTCCTCTGAAAATTTTGTGAAACATGTCATCATTGCCTTTAAGTCTTAACCAAATCAGAAGATAAGATTACCTTGTGCTTCACAGAAAAGGATAAGGGAGGCATGCTAGTTGGGACAACCAGCCTGAAACCAAAAGGTAAGAATTCTTGGGTAGTGGAGAGAAAAATTGTCAATTGCATATTTTCTCCTATGGCTGCTTACTTGTTATTGCTGTTCATTGTATCTGCCTCTTTGCCAACCCATTTGAGGTTTTCTTGGCAAAGACACAGGAGTGGTTGGCCATTTCCTTCTCCAGCTCATTTTACAGATGAGGAAACTGAGGCAAACAGGTTGAAGTGACTTGCCCAGGGTCACATAGCTGGTAGGTATCTGAGGCCAGATTTGAATTCAGGAACATGAGACTTCTTAGTTCTAAATCTGGCGCTCTATCCACTGAAGCTGCCCTCATATACTAATCCCTCTTAAAAAATCTATATAGCCTGGGATGTACTTTCTTAGGGGCAGAGAGCAGAAATAACTTGTATTCTTCAAGGGAGCTTGGATTTGGGGAACCAGTGAAGTTGTGGCCCAGAAACTTAAACCCCTCCCTCAAACACTATTTTCTTAACCAGTTCTTTCTTAATTAATTTAATTATGTGTCTTCAACTATCTGTACAACCTCTAAGGGTGTGTGTGTCTGAATTTATGATATTTAGAACCTTTTAAAAATATTCTTTCAAATGTTCTTTACAATGCTACAAACTTGAGATATGTAAGTGTACGTGAAGCTGTTTAATATTTTGAAAGAAGCAGTGTTCTTTCTTATTAGTTGGAAGTGAGTCCGTGGTAGCTATTTTATTGTGCTGTGAGAGATGATTGGCAAGACAATTTCTTTTTAATAAGATTCAATCCAATTTGGCATTTACTAAATACCACCTATGTGCCAGAGCACTATAGTAGGCATTGGGAGAATAATACTAAATTTAGGTGAATTCTTATGGTGCTACAGTATAGTGGAAAGGTAGTATGATATTGAAAAGAATTCTGAAGCTAGAATTCAGAGATTTAAGTTCATATTCTAGAGCCAAGTTTTCTTAGTTGTATGACTTTGGACAAGTTCCTTAATTGTCCATGCCTCAGTTCTCATATCTGTAAAATGAGGGTAATAATATTTATACAACATATTTCAGTTTTGTGGTGAGAAAACACTTTGTAAACCTTAATAACAATGTAAAACTTAAAACTTAATAAACTGCTACATAAATAATGAATTATTAGATTATAACATATGCAAATAAAATACAAAACAATACTTGATAAATAAATATGCAATTTGTTGTTTCAGATTCCTGGAGAAAAGATTGTTAATTCCTGGGAGACTTAATACCTGAAGACTTCATGGTGGAGGTGATTTTTGAGTTCCACTTTAAAGGATTGTAAGGTCAATGGGATATAAGATCTTCCCTGCCCATTAATAGACATCACATAGAGCCCTGGCGCAGAGTCAATTAGGCTCTGGGCTACAGGGATCCATACCTTCCCAATTAAGTGCTGATTTCAAATCTTCTCAGCACTAAGCCAATCAAGTCTTTGATTGGAAACAGTATATATTGTATTGCTTGGAAGGGAAAGGAGTGGGCAGAGAGAGAAGCAACTGGGAGGCTTCACTGAGAGAAATGTCAGAGTTCCCTGGATTGGCGGTGAGTACTTTACTAAGTCTTGTCTTCTGGTATCCTAATAGCAATGTTCCAAATAAATACTTTGGTTTTGTCTTGCAGAACTTATTATATTTTGCAAACAAACCCTGGGAATATGTATGCATATTCATAGCAGCTACTATGGGTATTGCATTGGCCTTACAAGGATGCATAGAATTTCAACAAGGGGAGGAAAGATGGTGTTTTAGGTGAAAGGAAAGGATAAGCAATGTCACAGAGGCAAGGGAATTCAGGGAAAGTAGTAAGCTTAGATGAAACTGGAAAGTCAGGGTGGTTCTAGATTGTGCAGGGCTAAAAGTCTGAAATTTACTCAGTAGATAATCAGGATCTATTCCAGGCTTTTATGTGCAAGGAAGATTAGTTCCTTTCTGGTATGTGTTTAACAGGATGAGACTTCCAGTAGTTCAGATAGCTGAAGACACACAATTAAATTAATCATTTATTAAGTACCTTCTATGTTTCAGATACAATATCTTTCCCCCATGCTAGTTTTGTAATAGGATAATAATATCTTATTATACTGAGATATATATATATATATACACACACATACATACACTGATAACATACTATTATAATGATAGGAGAGTATCATTCATTTTTCCTTTCTGGCCAGACAGTCTATATTCTCACAATGAGTATGGGCTAGTAGATTGGAGACAGAAAGAACTGGGCTAAAATTCTGCCTCAGATGCTCACTGGCTGTGTGACTCCAGGCAAATCACTTTATTTCTTTGAGTATCAGTTTTCTCATCTTTAAAATGAAGGAGCTTAACTCAATGATCCCCTAAGGGAATGTGTGTCTGAATTTGTGATATTTAAAACCTTTTAAAAATATTCTTTCAGATGTTTTTTTACAATGCTACAAACTTGAGGTATGTAGATATACATGAAGCTGTCTAATATTTTGAAACACAGTGCTATTTCCCCTTCTATTAAATTTGTTTCTTTTAAACAAAGTACAGTACTTCCTTATAGTGCATTATTCAAGGCTCAATACAACGTGTTGGTATTTATGAGGTCATGATTCAGGTTTCTTATGTTAAAATGTCAAGTTTCCTTTGGTTATTACTCACAAACTGTATATAGACATCAGAGTTCACAACTATAGTTTTCATCCGTCTTATCTTATTTTTTCCAGAGAAATGCTACTGTCCCTTCAATTGCTGCTCTTCACAGAGATTGTGAGTTGGAAGGCACATCAGTGACCATCCTGTGCAAACGCCACACAAAAGGAATCTCCCCTTTAACGTATCCAATAAGCTATTCTTTCAATGTCCTATCAGTTTTTTGTAATAACAAACATTTTACAGTTTTATATAAATAATTTTCTCCCTTATTTTTAAACTTATTTTAAGGCCTTCCTGATCAAGTTGAGGAGTCTCTTGTCAAACAGATTCTTCTTGATCTTTATAAAAGTCAATCCTTTGCTTGTAGCTCATTGTTCTGAGATTAATTCTGGTCCCTTACCCCCAGAAATGCTAATTTTGGCTTCTGTCTATGTGTAGCCAACCATTTATAGTTTGGCATATAGAATCATGGAGCTAAAAGTGACCCTAAACATTGCTTCATTCAATTCACTTATTTTATAGATGTGGCAATTGAAATACAGAGTCCAATGATTTGTACAGGTTGCCCTGTTCTTAGGAGCAGGGATCATGCTAAAACTTAGGTATGCTCATTCCTAGCTTGGTGCCTTCTTCTCAGGATACCAGTCTTCTTGTCTTCTGTTAAAGTTGTGATCTTCATTTGAAAGAAGGGATAAAAATGTCACTTTGGAACCTGGTCTTTCAGGGTTTTTTTTCTACTAGGATTTCAAGACTACTAGAAACACAGTTTAGGTATCTGTTTAACTTGGAAGTGTTCAAATCTGGCAGTCATATATAAAAATAAGTTTGATATAATAGAATCCCAAAGTTGGAAGGGACCTCAGAGCTCACTTAATTTAATCCATATCTCAGATCTCCTTTCCAATGTCAGATCCATGACAGCTGGTCATCCCCTCCTTGATTTGAGACCTCTGATGACAAGAAGTTCTTCACCATCTCCTGAGACAACCCTTTCTACCTGGGACAACTCCACTTGTTATAAAGTTTCATCTCGTGTTGAGTTGAAATTTCCTACTCTGAAATTTGTACCAAACTGATGCTAGTTTTACTGTCTAGACCTTAGCAGATGACATCAAATTGCTTTTCCATTTAAAAGTTCTTCAACTATTTGAAGACAGTTATCATACATTTTTCACAAAAGAGTAAGTATGGTAGAGAGGTTCTGGACTCATAAGATCTAGTTTCAAATCCTACTTTTGACACTTACTATGTGAGCTCGGACAAGTCACTTGATTCCCCAGATCTCAGATATTTCTGTTGTCAAATGAGGGAATAAATCTCTGGGGTTCCTTTCTAGATCAAGATTTTAGGTTTTCTGCTTTTTATTTCGAGGGTTCCAAAGTAATTTGCTTTTTTTAAAACACTTTTTTAGTTTTAGTAGTCTCTTATGTTCAAAGTATTCCATAAGAGTAAGCTAGATTCTAAAGGATGCTTTTTTCATATTGCAAACATTATATTTAAAGTACTTAAAACATATTTAATTGATTTAAAATATAATCTCCAAATCAGGTCTGAAATTTGATTTGCAGGAAAATTAGAGAAAAACACCACAGAGTTGTTCAGTAAACCATAATTACTTGCATGTGCCAGAGTACCTCCTCAGTTTGGGGAATGCAATTAAACATCTAATTAGGCTGAAAAATGCAATTGCAAGCTCCACTACATGAGTACAGACACAGTTCTGCTCACTTTGGGCATAATTTTCCAGACAATAAGAAATAGGGTCTAGTATTAAAGTGATACCAAAGCCTCATACAAATTAATCACATTTTCCCAACTTTATCATCCATGTCCCAATGCTTCTTTCACCCAATGGTGAAAAAAATTGGAAGAAGCAGGAAATGCTAGAAGTTCAGTGGATTAGTTTTGGATTAGAGTGGAAGTGCCAACAGAGACCCTGTTTACTCCTTCTTTGGAGCACAGAGTCTAGCAATCTAGGGCCCTACCCACCCTGGGGGGGTTCCATAAAAGTCGCTGTCTGACTTAGCCTCTTAGGCACATTCTCTGTGTCTCTTTTGTTTTTCATTTAATTTTTAATTTATGGAATAAAACATGCATTTCCATAACATAGTACAATAAAAAAAGATGATTGTATATGAAACTGCAAACCTACCACGTACAACTTGCTATTCGTTTCAAATATATAGCAAAATGATCATGTAAATTTTTTTCTTTTTTTCTTCCCTTCTTCCCTAAAGATGGTTACCATTAGACACAAGTATGTGTGTGTGTGTGTGTGTGTGTGTGTATAGATATAGACATATAGCTAAAAGTGACATGTACACTTTCTCTGGATGTGGATAACATCTTTCTTATGTCCTTTATAGTTAATTTGGGTATTTATAATAGACAAAATAACATCTCTCAAAGTCACTTTTTTGCTTTTCAAAGTTAGAAGGATCTGCATATGCCAGACAAGCAAAAAGTGAGCCCAAGGTGCTGTTTTCTTACTATGTATGGCACAGGAATGTACTTCTCAATTTAATTTCTAAATGGGAATATGAGTCTTTTGATTCCCTATTATTCCAAAGGTCGATACAAGTTTACATCGATATGACTGGGTTGTTATGATCAAAACATGTCCTCCAATTTGTTTTAAGTTGTCCATGTGAATATCCAGTGTAAAGAAGGCTCTGTGGTTCCAGAACACGTAGTCAATTCGTTCTCTAAAGTTTCTGTCACAGACCTAAATCATAGGATCATAGATACAGGTGTCTCCAAAGTCTCAGTGAAGTTTCAAGGTAGTGAGCTCAACTTCCTAATCATTAGATGATTCCACATTGCTTCTTCCCACAAATGTCTAGCTACAAAATTTTGAAATTATGTTAAGGCTTTGGGGATGTCCTGTATAAAGCCCTTTATGAATTATTATTGTAATTATTCTAACAAAGAGAAAAAGACTTTAAAAAGTTGATGTAGAGTTATTAAAGCTTAAAACTACAGTAGGACTTGTGGTAGATCCTGAATAGAGCTGGAAAGGACCTTAGAGGCCATCCATCCCAACCTCTTCATTTTACACATGAGGAAATTGAGGCTCAGAGAAGCTACATGACTTTATACCAATTAAGAAACATTTTAATGCTAGGTACTGTACTAAGTGCCAGGGATACAAAAAATGGCAAAAGAAAATCACTGCCATCAATGAACTTAGTCTAATAGAGTCTAATATATCTGCAAACAGATATACACAAAGCAAGCTTTATGTAGGATAAATAGGAAATAATTAGGAGAGGGAAGGCACTAGAATTAAGAAAGGTTGAGGAAGGTTTCCTATAGAAGATGGGATTTTAGTTGAGACTTAAAGGAAGCCAACAAGGATAGTAGTGAGAAGGGAGAGATTTCCAGGCATAGAGGACAGCCAGAGAGAATACCTGGAACCAAGAGAGGGAGTGTCTTGTTCATGGAACAACCAGGATGTCATGCTATGATAGATTTTATATTTTTAAATCTATAAACAGCTAATATATAGAATAAAGGGAGCCTAGATGGCATGGTGGGTAGACTGCTGGACTTGGAGTCAGGAAGCCTCATCTTCATGAATTCAAATCTGACCTGACATTTGCCTAACCCTGTTTGCCTCAGTTTCCTCATCTGTAAAAAAAATGAGCTGGAGAAGGATGACAAACCAGTCCAGTATCTGTGTGTAGTGCCAACACGATATTCACAGAACTTACAGCAGCTGTGAACATCCTGGTCTGATTCTGAATCTCAAAATACAACAGACTCTCCACATGGAAGACAGAACCGAAACATTCATTCAGATACTTGAAAGTCAAGTCCATCATAGTAACAAAAATCAGTACACAATAACAATGCAGAGGACGACACCAACCCCAAGCCTTCCCCCTGCGAGATTTCCCACAAACCAGGTCCCTTAAACAAAATGCCCTTCTCTCACTCACAACCAGATGCCTACTTGTCTGTATCTTTAGGTTCTGACTGCTCTCTGACTTACTTTCTCTCAGCTCCACTCTAGCTCCATCTCTTCCTGTTCCTCCCCTTCCTGTTCCATGTGACTTGACTCATGTGACTCAGGCATCCATGTGACTTGAGCAGGTCACATGGGCCAATTAATGGAATGGGAAAGATCTTCCCATTAAGAAGCAAAAATATATTAACAATAAGCAAAAATACATCATATAAAACCCCAAATGGATGTTGGGTATGACAAGAAAAACCAACTCAACAATAGCAACAATAAATATATAGAGTGCTTCAGTGCTTGCAAAGCACTTACATTTATCCTAGTATAACCCTATGAAGTAGATGCTATTATTATCCCCATTTTACAGAGGAGGAAATCAAGGCTCAGAGAGGCTATGTGATTTACCTAAGGTCACATATAGAGGAAGGGGCAGAGCTGCAATTTGAACTTAGATACTCACACTCCAAATTTAACAACTTTTCTGTCTTATCCTGCTAGTTCTCACAAGAATAACAACTAGAAAGGGATCGTGAGGATACATCATTAAGGTATAATAGAAGGGGAGCATTAGAGAATGGGCTGCAAGCTGGCTTGGGAGTTAAGAAGACCTCCATTCTGCTTTTCATACTATGTGACCATGAATGATGTTTTAGTTTCTCTTTTAAAAAAATCCACAAAACCCCACACATATTTTATCAAAGATTTTTTCTTTCTTATATCACTATGACTTTCCAATAATCTCTCTATCCCCTCTCATCCCAATAGAAATTCCCATTGTAACATTTAAGAAGTACATTTAAGCTAAACAAACACTCTCATTGGCTGTGTCTGGTAACATGTGCCTCACTTCAGAGCTGTAGCTCACCACCTTCCTTCAAAGAAGAGGGAAGCTTCCTCAACTAACAGTGCTAGAGTTCTGATGACTTTCATTGTTGTTTTCCTTATACAACAATTAAGTCAATTAAAGCTTAAAACAGCACTAAGACTTTTGGGACAACCCTTATTATTGTGATCTTTGTCCAGATTGTTCTCCTGGTAGTATTTCCACAAATCTCCCATTAAGGAGTCCTCCAATTTGCTGGATGTGTTCCTCTGGTTCTTTTCTTTGAATATTAGAGGGCTCCCAGTGTAGCACTTGGACTGCCCATCTGTTTTCTCTCACTCACTACACAACCAGTCTACCATCTTGTTCAGTGACACATGTCCTCGATGATGTCTTTTCATGTTACTTCTCATATGCCACTCATCACTGGTAATATGTTGCAGCCTGTCTTTCCTTTGCCCTTTGGATCACCTGTAATTTGATTCTTCTGAGATCATGGTATCTTTAATTCACAATGGTGTGTGTGTGTGTGTGTGTGTGTGTGTGTATGCATATCAAATCACTGGAAAAACATTGGTGTGAAAAACCTGGACTTTTGTGGGAACTAGCACTGTGGGATCACTGATTAGACTGTGCAGTTTAGCAAGTATTAACCAACCAGCTCTACCTGTTTTATTTAGACCCTCATCATTGTTTTACTATGGTATCTATTCACTGCTCAAGACCTATCCCCTCCCTACCTCCTCTCTCCCCTCCTTTGTCTTTCTCTCCTCTTTGTCTCTGTCTTTCTCTTCTCTTTTTCTCTGTCTCTCCTCTTACTCTCTCTTTCTCAGTCTCTCCTCAACCTAACTATCTTTTTAAATCAAAGAAAAGTTATTTATTCAAATTGATAGCAAGACAGAAATCAGAGAAAGTATACATAGGAGAATATATACCAGACCCACTGAGAGTGAGAATACTCAGCACAGCCAAGGATCTCTATTTTTGAGACTAGTCTCCTTACCTCTCCCAGGACAGAAGCATATCAACCACTCACAGCTCTTTTTCTATGGCTGATCAGCATGGAAACCTTCACCTGCTTTGTTTCTATCCTGGTCGGGATTGCCCCTCCCTAGGCAACCAGGTTCTTTTTCTCTCTCCCCTTAACCATACCCCCATATAGACAACCTCAGTGTTTACCATAGTGGTGTTGGATTAAGTGAGGACACCTGATCAGCTTTAGTCCTACTGCAGTTCCCAACTCCTCAGATGAAGGGATCCATCAATCTTCTCCAGCATCAGGTATTACAGGTGTGTTCTGCTACACTGGACTCTTGTATGATTTTAGCATATACATGAAAATCTTTTTCTTTGAGGAAAATTCTTAGGCTGTATTGTGTTCTACTGAGTTAAATGCTTAGCCACCCCACCCCCACCTCCATGCCCCCCAACAAATGATTGACAAAGCAAGATCTCAGATTTCTACACTCCTGTTAGTTATATGACTGAGAAGATGGGTTTGTTATAGAAAATCGTATGTGAAAAACATCAATTCTCTTCTCATGTTTTCACCAAAGATAACTTAAGTGTAGGCATGGACTATTCTCATAGAGGTTTTGTAGAGGTGGTAAAGTAGGCAGATTGGTCTGAAGTTGTTCATGTCCTTTCAATTGCTGTTTTAAAAAAATGTTATTCATTCAGTAATTATAAACGAAGCTGCTAGCTGATGCAGCAGTTAGGAAGACCAGAGGTCAAATCCATATTATCTGTGGGATCCTGGGTAAGTCACTTAATCTTACTTTGTCTAAATTTTCTCATCTTTAACATGGAGATAATAACAGTATTTGCCTCCCAGGGTTATTGTGATGATCAAACAAGATAATCTTTATAAAATGTTTTATAAACCTCATTGTCTTACTATAGTACCTACTTCAGTGCTTAAGACCTATTATCTCTCCCTCCCTCCCCCTTTCTCTCTTCCTCTTCCTCTCTGTTTCTCCATCCTATTTTTTTAATAAAAGAAAACCCACTTATTCAAATTGGTAGCAATATAAAGCATCATACAAGTGGTAGTGGTTGCTGCTCTTATTATAACCACCAGTCAACTTGTCCATTCTTTTGGACAATTCCTTTCCAACACCTTAAAGACCGATTCCTGAGTGATTTAAGAATTGCGTTGCCTCCAGCATAGATTTCATTTGGATGTAGTTGTTTAGGTCTGGCTGCTTTTCCTAACTCCATCCTCCTGACTGATACTTGTGCATTCATTGGAATACTGTGGTGAGTGTTGGCTAACTTTTGTGGTCTACCAGAATTCTTGTTGAGTATAATTCACATTTCTTTGAGAGGTGACATGGTACAAAGGAGTTGGATATGATGCCTTCTCAGGTCTTCCAGCACTAATTATCCTATGATTCTGGCTTCATCTATAAATACGTTTTGGAAACATCTAGTTTAGATGTTCCAAATTCTCCGTAGGTTCATTTTCATCTCAATTTTTTTTGTTGTTGCTTTTTTATTTTGGGGGGATGGGAGTGGGGAGAAGGGACATGTTAATAATGTTGAATTTCTATCCTCTGTTGCATAGATTAAATGTTTATTAACTGACTGGCTGTTATCACAATTGTTGTTATTATATATTACCTCTCTGAATTAAAATGTGAACTCCTTGAGAGCAGGAACCTTCTTACCTATTTTTATCATAAGTTCAGTGCTTGTGCTTGGCACACAGTAAGCATCTAATAAATGCTTATTATTTATTAATCTATCTTTATTCTTGATGAATTCCTTCTTAATTTGAACATCTTTGGGTGTCATGGTTCAGCTCTTTCTTCTCCTTCAGTTAGTGGACAAATATTACATCTTGAAAACCAACTTGACTGTTGATTAATGTTTGGAATGGCCCATCGCATCTATGATTCCAGCACCCTTTTACTCTTCTAGAACTGATGAGGTTCAGACTCTAGGAACTTCCTTGAGCTCCCCTGGAATTTCCTCACAGACTCTGACCTTTCATACTCAAATTGATCTCTTCCTGTATCTCCTCACAGAATCTGGCCTTTCATACACAGATCTGTGATCATTGTCTGTTATCCCTTGATTGCCCTACCTGCTTCCCACCTAGGCGCCCCCAAGTCTGATATTTGTTGACTCTCCTCAAGACCCTTCCTAAACCCCTCCTCCCATCACCCTGGACTACTAGACCACCCCCCCAGACTCTGGGCTCTTGCTGTATCTCCTCACAGAATCTGGCCTTTCATACGCAAATCTGTGATCATTGTCTGTTATCCCTTGATTGCCCTACCTGCTTCCCACCTAGGCGCCCCCAAGTCTGATATTTGTTGACTCTCCTCAAGACCCTTAGTAAACCCCTCCTCCCATCACCCTGGACTACCAGACCCCCCCCCCCCCCCCCCCCGATACTTTCTATACTCTTTTCTGTATTTAAGTTCCATCTTGCCTCCATGAAGGTGCTCAGATCCAATCCAGCTCAGACTCTGTCTAGCTGGGATTGTGTCTGGCCCGCTTGTGAATACAAGCGTTACAAAAGCTTAGGCTCCTTAAGAGGCAACCCAATTAGGCGAATTCTTAATAAACTTTGTTTTCTTTGGCTTTAAGAAGGCTTGAGTCGAATTCATTCGAGCACGACCCGGACCGTCGGTATTTTGGGGTTCCCGATCACCCCTAAACCTCATCAGAACCATTACTGAGGAAGCAGAATAAAACCATACAGGGTTTAAGGACTGTTTTATATTTTTACCTGTTTTGCGGTCCTCCAACAGAAAGCACAACCAGTCACTAAGCTCATCCTTAAAAGGTTTTGTTGGTTATTAGACCCTGTCAGGGTTGACTTCCTTGGGCATCACCTCAAGAATCATCTCTATGCCATGGCAAGACCCTACTGGAAGACTTTCCTTGTATATGGAAATATAGCTGGCAAAACAACTCCATGGGTGAATAATATCATTTTCCAGTATGAAGAACAGGAGAGGTAAAGCATTGGTGCTTATGCTCTGAAGCCTTGCAATGTATCCAAGGCCCCCCCTCCCCCCCAACATAATGGTGGCAAGACAGGTTGCTACAAGAAATACGCCCTCTTGTTGGCTAGCGATAGTGATTGAATTTCACCAAACAGTAACATTTCAGGCCACATGCTTTTAAATTCTTCTGAACTTAAAGCATTTTTTTAGCCTACGCTGTCTTCATTCAAACTCTTTAATCACAGAACACGTTAATACTGTACGGTCCTGTAGCACAGGATACATGGGGTGAGGGTGGAGGTGAGGAAGTGGTAGAGCCAAAGGGGAAGCTGGAATTTCATCATACAGAGTCCATTCAGCCAAACTTGAGCTTTTTGATATTCAACTAAACTCAGAGCCAAACATTTGTTAGTCTAACTTCTTACCCAGTTTTAGGAGAGGTGTTCAGATATATTTCCAGAACTTGAAATCATTCCAATCTCCTTAGCAGCTGTAATTAGGTCTAGGAAATTTAAAACTCAGAGTACAGCACCGTAACTCTGCAACAAAAGAAAAAAACAAAAATATTATGTCAAGATGATGCTACCACGATCACTGAGACAGGGCAGTTGAACCATGGAAGCAAGGAGGAAGCAGTAGTTTTAATGAGGGAGTCTGTCTCTCTCCCCACTCCAAGGATGCTGGTAGGTAGCTTATAAAAGCAGACAAAGCCCAGGCCCTCCAGGCCTCTGGTTCCCTAGCCTGGTTCCTGTAAAGATGATTTTGCTGAAACAAGGGAGAATGAGAATCAAGTGAGACCTGGTTGTGGCCGAGTGGTGAAACTCTGGGGAGTCTGGTTACTTGCAAGGCTTTCCCTGTATGTCTGTTTCTTTATATCTCCACCAAGAAAAGTCTTATGCTAACTGGTCTGTAAGTTTTTGGAGGAATTACGCACAGAATACACTAAAGGACTGAGTGTTAATGACTTTGCAATGTCAGTGAAGTAAGCACTGTGTTGACATCCCCTTTTGAATTCTTCCCTATTCTTTCATCCACATATGGTGGTATCAGAGGCTATGGAATCCTGTCAGTGACCACAGTATTGTGATGGCAACATCGGCACCGTGGACTCTATCTTTTTGTAATCCTAGAAGCATGGTAGAGGTTTTCTATGGACTGGATGAATAGCTTTAGAGGGTTGTGGTGTTGAAGAGAGAGATGGGAGATCTGGTTCAAAATGATGCAAAAGCAGCCAAAGAGCTAAACAAAGAATACAGGAAAAGGACCAGACCTATGAATGATTTTAGGGTTTCCTTACAGGGTTGGAGATCTAGGGTAAGTCTTACAAGATCAAGAAGTCTTGCAAGATAAAGACACAAGGATGAGGACTATGAATGACAAGATAAGGGAGATGAGGAAATCCCATTCCCCAGGATGAGGGGTGGGGACAAGGAATTGCATGGTCCAGGATAAGGGGAAATTTTGTGGTAAGGGGAGACTTCAGGGCACCTTCAGGTTAGAAAATAAACCAGGGGGGCTTCACAAAGTCAATCTTTAGCATTATTTTTAACTCTTAGGGCACTGTTTCTATCCACCATCAGTGGTGCTAGCATGGTCCTTATAACAACCATTTTTCTTACTGTTTGTTCATGTTAGTCAAGTCTGACCCTTTGTTACCTTGTTTGGTGTTGTCTTGGCAAAGATACTGGAACTGTTGAGATTCAGGGGTATGTTGGGGACCCCAAAATACTAACACACTGGGTCCTGCTTGAATGAATACAACACAAGCCTTCTTAAAGTCAAAGAAAAACAAAGTTTATTAAAGGTTCACCACCTTGGGTTGACTCTTAAGGAGCGTAAGCATTTGTAACCCTTGTATTCACAAGTGGGCTAGATAGAATCTCAAAGAGAGAGTCTGAGCTGGATTGAATCTGAGTGCATTCATGGAGGCAAGATGGAACTTAAATACAGAAATGACTGTAGGAGGGACCTGGGAGTGGTCTGGTAGTCTAGGGTAATGAGAGGAGGGCTTTAGGGAGGGTCTTGAGGAGAAGTCCTAGAAGGACCTCTATGGGACTGGGGTGAATGGTCTAGAGTTGGAAACAGCTGGACGCAATCAGGAGATATCAGACAATGGAGGGTTTGGGTGGGAAGCAGGTGGGGCAATTCAGAGGTAACAGACAATAGAAGGCCAGGCTAGGCCCAGGGCAACAGATTTGAATATGAAAGACCAGATTAAGTGGGGAGATTTTGGAGGACAGGGCTATAAATTTGAGTATGAAAGGCCAGGTGGGGAGATTCTAGGGGAGTTCAGGGAGGTTCCCAAAGTCTGAACCCCATCAGGATGGTTTGCCATTTCCTTCTCCAGACTGATATAGTGTAGAACATTGTGAAGAGCTCTGAATTTGGGAGTCAGAGGACCTGGATTCCAATCCTGACTTATGTGACAGATGGTGAAACCGAGGCAAACAGGGTTGAGGGACTTCCCCAAGCTCACACAGCTAGTATGTGTCTGAGACCAGATTTGAACCCAAGTACTTCTGACTCCAGACCCAGTGCTCTATGCACTGTGCCACCTAGTTACCTATTTAAGAGACCCTAACGGAGGCAGCTTTATTGCTATTGCCTAATTCTCTTGTTTTCTTGTTGACATCCTAGGGTCAATGGGAACAGACATTGACTCCAGTATAAACTGGTTTTTAAGACTGAGACCTGAATTTTTTTTTTTAAACAAAATTTCATTAGGGTAGCCTATATTCTTCACATATTGTGTGTATTTGTATGTGTGTGTATGTGTGCACATGCATTTGTGTGTATGTAGGTGTGATCTGGATTGGTCCATACCACTAATAGATAAAGGAAATTCTTTTCTTTTTAAGGCAGAAGTCGTGGTAACTTTTGGTACCCTTACAGGAAATGGAAGCGTTATATGGCTTAATGTTGGCTATATGGCAGGAAAAGAGATCAACTGTTAGAATAGAAAGATGAATTTCATCAGTTGAGAGACATTTAGGGCTGAGAGGAGGAAGTGTTAGTGAATATTTTAAAGAAGAGTTTTAATCAGGAACTTCAAGACCAGTTGGCATGGCTCTGTTCTCCAGATAACCTAGAATGTCTAATGAGCATATTTATATACCTGAATGACTATCCAAAAGCCTGAGAGAAGGGAACAATCTTGGGACTAGGAGGAGCAGTCAAGGCAAGAGAGCCTTTAGCCCATGAAGATGAGGGACAGCTACTCACAAAAGACTTCTAGGGACTGAAAATATTAGAAAAAGCTTATGTACAGAAAGACTGTGGGAGGGATCTAGGGGTGGTCTAGTAGTCTAGGGTGATGGCAATGAGGGGTTTAGAGAGAGTGGAGAAGGAGTCCAATGGGACTGGGGTGACTGGTCAAGGGTGGGAAACAGCTGGAGGCAATCAGGAGATAACAGATTATGGAGGGCTGGGGTGGGAAGCAGGTGAGGCAATTCAGAGGCCCAGGCTAGTTTAAGGGTAACCCATTTGGTTTTGAAAAACCAGGTTAAGTAGTAAGATTCAAGGAGAGTTCAAGGAGGTTCCCAGAGTCTATACCCCATCACTGCCAATAGGTCAGATAGTAGATGATAGGATCAAGGGACTTCTTAGACCACCTGGACTAATCTCATTTTTCAGATGTGGTAACTGAGACACAATTCAAATCACAGAGTTGTAGAGTCAGGATTTGAACCCAGGTCTTGTGACTCCCATATTCAGGGCTCTTCATAATACTCCACACTATATCAGTCTCTCATCCTTTTCCTTACCCTTTGGTGACTCAGAGAGCTCAGGCCTCTGATGGTAATCCCAAGCCTGACTTCTAGTGCAACTATAATGATTGCCTTGGAAGAAAGAAGAGGAAGAAGATCAGTTTTTTGTACTCATCTCTGGGCAGTCTTGTTTCTTTGAGAATTCCTATTTGTATTCCTGGTAAGGAATCTTAGGCACCAGAGCACTACAGTCTGGACAAGGAGGGCCTTGTGTTGTCAGTGGCTCCTATACCTCTGACAAAACTTTCTGAGCCCTCTTCTTCCTTCCGACATGCCTGTGTTAGAATTTGTAGGAACCTGGTAGCCAGTCATTGTAGAACCCTGATGGAAAGCTTACAAATTTGAGCCAAAAAGACACTCTGAAAGACTGAGGATTAAATTGGATTTCCCCTACGTTGAAAATATGTAAAGGACAGGAGACTCTAAGATAAATTTAATTTCTCATGGGTATTACCCTCCTACAATGCCGACTTCTTTTTTTACAACCTCATTATTGTATCTGAACAGGTGGTGCTCATCCTTACAGCCTCAGTACTGTATCTGAATAGGTGGTGCTCATCCTTACAGCCTCAGTACTGTATCTGAATAGGTGGTATTAATCTTTTCTGCAGCAGAAAGTTGGCAATGTTCTTTTTTCGTGTTCATCAGAAGCAATACTAAAGTTCACCTCTGTTATAGGGGTGTCAGACACCCCTTGTGCTTGAGATAGGACAACTTGAAAGTTCCCTAACATAATTGCATTGAATTAAGTGACCAGGAGAGAATGAGGCCTGCCTGGTGAGCTGGGATGCCCACAACACCCCCCAATTTCCTAACTCTTTTCTTGTTGTTCTACATACACTCTGCCAGGTCTCCTTATTATGCCCTGCTGACTGTGCATGGTTGAATTTCCCCTCGTGGAACTGAGCCTGTGCTCTATTGATGTGGTTCACTGAGTCCCAGGCAACCAAACAAACCCTTTGCAGACCAACCTGCTCCATTCTGGGCAGTGTGAATTTGGCCTTGTCCGAAGGAAAAGGGGCTTTGTTGTGGTGTTGGGAAGCCATCCCCAACTTTCAGCACACAAGGATGCTCTTTGGTCGCAAGGCCAGTCTCTGCATAAATATACATTTTCTGTGTTCATTAGCAGAAACCCATGACCCTGGAAGTTTTATCAGTTTCTCGTCTGTTGTTGTTCAGGCTTTTATTTCTTTCTTGACGTCCTCATCCTTTTTCCTGTTTCCTTTTTCTCTACTCCATGTTCTTCATCTCTGTCTGCATTCTCTAAGATTTTCTTTTCCATAGCTATCTCCTACGCTTCTAGGCGTTATCTTTCATGACATGTATTTCTCAGCTCCTGTTTCCATTTTGCTCCTTCCTGAAGTGCTTTGCTTGCTGGACCCTACTTTCTATTACTTGGGCCTACATTGTTTTGTTCTGGATTCTCCTTTGCTCCTCTTTTGTCTCACTCATCCAAACAGGAAAAGACCAAAGCTGTCCCATTGTAGAGTTTCTTTCTCCCTGGGATTTCCAGTGCATTTTGCAAGAAAGGCCTGGAGGCCCATTCCTCCACTCCTCCACTTCTCGCTGTCTTCTGTTGCTGAACTAATTGGTCACAGCTATCTGAGGGGTCTTCTTGCTTTAGTGGCTAGTGTGACTGTATTATCAGTCAGGAGCTCTTAAACCAAGTGAATTTAAAAGGGTGTTTTAGAAGGAAATGTTTACACAAGTTTAAAATTTTTCTTCAAAAATCATTTTTGTTTCTTGTCATGTCAGAGTGCATAATGCTCTCATCGGTCAGAGGCCAGGCCCTCAATCGTTAGTGGGCCAAATCATTAGGTGTTCCCTGCTTACTCTGCAAATATATCAGGCTTATCACGTAGACCTCTGTCTCCAGCTGGTTTAAAATGTAGGTGGTGCCAGTGGGCAGCAGCTGTTACAAATTGGAGCAAGAGGAGACAGTGGGGACGCTTTTTTTTTTTTTAATAGTGAGAGCAGGTCACAGTGGACTCCTTCCTTATAGGTTAATGTACCCTTCTATTCTTAAGCCCTGGGAGGTTGCATGTTTCATAGGGGACCCCAAAGGTCAACCTGACTCTAGGCCCCTTGGAGACTTCCCTTCTCTTCCATTGCCAGGTCTCAGACCAATGCAACATTAGCTTCTAACACCTGGGGCCCAACAGCCTGAGTCACACTGCAAATAATGAATAATTCATCCCCCTTCCCAGCAATGCAGAATTCAAATGAAGAGTTGTTATTGTAATGGGGAACGTGGTTTCTTTTCAGGGCTGTTGGTGGAGCCCAGATGATTATTTATTTCAATCTTCTTCCTCCCTCTGCCCTCCAAATGGCCAAGGATTTGATCTGTAGCTGCGATGTGGGTAATGACTTTGGCTGAATGCTCATCAGATAGGAAGCGATACTTAGGATCTATCCATCTGCCTTCATAACAGGGTGTTGTTTTATACTTTTTCCTTCTGATAAGTGAGACTGGTTTAGGCTTTATTTTTGCATGCCTCTGTCCCTCTGGTTTTGCTGGGTTTTGGTCAAATTATGGCATATGCTATCAGTTTTTCTTGAATTTTAGGAAGAGATGGGCCATAAGCCAGGATCTGGCCTAAAGCAGAGAAACCCTTCTCCTGGTTTCCGTGGGGGATAGCCTGGGACTTCTCCAGAAGGGGGTAAGAGAGCTTCCTTGGCCAATTACTGAGCTCTTACGTTGTCTCTCTCCGCTATGGCATCACATAGGACACCAATCCCTGGAAGTCTTGTCCCCTGAATTCCCACCCCTTCAGGAGTTCCACCCCTTGGAAGTTCCACTCAGGGGCCTGGTATCATGGGAATTTGCCTTGTCTGCTTGTCTGAGGTAACCTGACTCTGCCTCTAAGACCATATCAGATTTTTTGGTTCTCTGGTCTCCAGTAGGCTAGGGCTGGAACATCAAGGGGGTTATAGGGAAACCTAATTTTTTTTCCATAAACTAATGTTTCTGGTTTTCATATTTCCAACACAGTGTAGAAGACAAACAATGTGGCCGAGATAATCACAGCACTGATGCCCTACGTCAGTTTTTAAAATGGTCTTGGCCAAGTTCTCAGCGGAGAGGTTGGAAGGATTTGTTTTCTATTTACAATTTCTGTGATTCAGATAGCACTCTGGTATTGAATGAGGCTATGATGTCATCAGAGTTCTGATTCCATTTCCATGGATGGAGCCCACGACCCTATCTCTTATTCTGTGGGATTTGATTCAGATAATAATGTAGGGGGAACATCTCTCCAATTCTGACCTCTGAAGACTGTGTGGTATGAGGAGAAGAGTCCTGGATCAAATTAGGAGATTTGGGTTCAAGTTCTGACTCTTCCTTATTAGAAGTGCCACCTTGGGGAAGGTATATAATCTGTCCGAGACTAAGGAGACTTGAATGACTACTTCGTTGAGTTCTTGTGAAGAAAGGACTTTATTCACAATAAAGCTCTGCATATATAGCATAGAATGGTGTAGGTTGTTGCATCAGCATGCTGCTGTTTCTAGTTGGCCTGGCTACATGTAACAAATCTGCTTCAATGGAAGTTTACAAGCTAAAATAGGATCCTAGAATGTCACAGCTGGAGAGAGCTTTAGAGATCATCTAGTAACAGGTAAGGCAGCATAAGACTATGCTGCCTTACCTGTTACTTATATTTCTGTAAAGTGATTGTCTACATTGTCACAGTGACTACTATAAAAGACCTCACTGAAACAAAAGCACATTAATATTACGAAAATAAGCAATCCCCAAAGGATTGTTGTGATTAGTGTCTTACACAGAACTAGATTTACAAGTTGATGAAGTAAGTTGATGGTTGCCTAGTATGATTTGAGGGGCACCCAAGTGTTTCCCACCTGGTCTGGGAAAATACCTGAAATTCCCATTAGTGAGTGTTTTTAGGAAGTCTTGTTAAAATGTAAGTATTTGACCTGAAAGATGAAATACGTTACCTTATATTAGCACCTGCTTAATACATTAGCAATCTCAAAGTTAGCCTTAGGGAACAAGGGACAATACATATCAGGGGTCAAAGGGAAAGGTGTAATGATCTTGTTGGGGAGGGTTGAGATGGGACAGGTCCTGGGGTGGAGGAGCTGAGCAATATTTTGGTTAGGATCATTGAGTAGTCAGCGGTGGGGAAAAAGGAGGACTTTGGCTAGATGCAGATTGATTAGGGAAGGAAGTATATTAGTAAAAATTATAGTATTTGAAAATTATTTTTAATGAATTTGAAATTATTGGCAAAAATCAAGGAAGGCAGAGGCTTTGCTCATGGATTCATTTTTGCTAACACTTTCAAAGCATTGAACATCTAAAATGAGCTGTGCTAAAGCTTAGGAGATGTAAGAATAAGGGATAGTTCCTATCTCTGAGAATTCTACATGCTAATAGGAAAGATTTAGAGTTATAAACAAATATACTTCAGATTTTGTTGTTTTTAATTAGTTGTTTCAGTCTTATCTCACTCTGTGACTCCATTTGGGATTTTCTTGATAGAGATACTGGAGTGGTTTGCTATTTCCTTCTCCAGCTCATTTTACAGATGAGGAAACTGAGATATACTTCAGATTAGAACAAAATTAAAGGTATAAATAGTGTTTAGGCTCTGGGAGCACCAGACTTAAGGGATATAGTTCTGGCAGTGGTGCATAGCAGCTCCTAATGGTTCTTCCTCAGTTTACTCTCACCTCTCTCCTCTAGGCCATAAGAAAGTGTCAGGACAATTCTTTGACACTCTTAACTGAAGGAATAGATTTGTTTGGAAGCTGTTTCTAGGTGTCTAGGAAAGAAGGTGTTGAGAGCAAGGGCGTATAGAATCAGAAGAAAAGACTGTGGACAAATGAATTAAATATTAAGATTGGAGTAATTAGTGGTGTGAGTTGGAGGGAGAGTGATTAGTGATCCCATTTTATGAAAACAGGGAGACTATTAAAGAATGTTTGGCAAGATGTTTGGGTACAGCCTCTGTGTAATTAGCAAGGCTACATTTTGGACCTGTTGGTGCAAACACGCAGGGCTGTGCAGAGGAGGATGAGTCTCAGTTTAGGGGGGATAGTGAGTGAGAATTAAGGCAGTATATTCAGACAGGTCTCCCTAGCCAATGTATGTAGATTTAGTGTACACCAAGAGCCAATCCTGAACTCCATACAGTGGTTCTGGGATCTGGGGATGCTGATGGAAAACCCTATCAGATGTGAAATGTCTGAATGGCCCAAGAGTCTCTGCTTGGGAAAAGAGAATGCCCAAGGGCACTCAGGGTACTTGAGGAATGTTTCAGAGCAGTGAAGATGTGAGGGTGCTTGTGTTAAAAAGGAGTACAGAGGCCTATGGGTTCAGAGGGGGCAGAGATCACTTTTGACAGAGGAATTAGAGAAGTCTTCATAGAAGAGATGGCATTTGAGTTTGATTTTGAAATATGGGTAGGCTTCAGAATTATGTACGAATCACAGGCAAAAGATTTTACTTGTCTTACCTCAAAGTGAGCATTTTCAATGAAGTATTCATGGGGTGGACCTTTCAATTAGGGTCCCTCTGCCTTAGTGAATTGTTCCCATTTGAGCTTTTCGTTCCTGGTTTATATTTCCTTCCTGCTGCCCCTCCGAGGCTTCTGCCCCCAAACAGAACAAACCACTATGGTTTTTAAAGACCAATTCATGAAGTCTATCTGACTCTAAGTCTTGCTAAGTAAGAAAGTGCCGCGGTCAGATTCAGATCCTTATTCCTCATCCTTTTCACCATACAAAGCTCTTCACAGCACTAGCTCCTTCTTATCTTTCCAGTCCACAGATCACACTGGTCCCCTCTACACTCTCTGCAATCCAGTCATATTGACATCCTTGCTTTTCCTCACACATCCATCACCCATTTTCCTACTTTTGTATTAGATGTCCCCCATGCTGGACAGTTCCATCTCCTAGAATTCCTTCCAAGTTCAGCTCAAGCACCATGTGCTGTAGGAGTTATTTCCTGGTTTTCCTTTCCTCCACTTCACTCCCCCTTCCTTCCCCAGCTGCTAGTTCTTTCCTCTCCAAGAAAACTTTGCATTTGATTTATATGTGTCTTGCAAATGCCTTTATGTACACATTATCCCCCCCAATTAGAATCTAAGTTCCTGGAGGGCAGGTTACAATGCCAGGCACACAGCCATTTAACAAATATTTGTCGATAGTTTGACTTAAAAAGCATGTATATATGTATGTGTATAATGTACATATGTATGTGTATATATGTACATATGTATGTATATAGGGGTGTGTGTATGTGTGTGTGTGTGTGTGTGTGTGTGTGTACACACACACACACACACACACACACACACACACACACACTTCATTTATTTTTTTTCTTTTGTTCATTGAAAGGGCCATTCCGACTACTTCTTAAAGAGGCCTATTGACTCAATGGGTGTTACTTCTCTCTAAATGAGTATCTGAAAAAGCCACGGTCCCGGCTGCATCCTGGGCTGTCTCTAGTCATCCTGATGATTATGGTCACTGGACCCAGATGGCTCTGGAGGAGAAGTGAGGCTGGTGACCTGCACGGCCCTCCCTCCCTCAAAACAAAGTCAAGTGGAAGTGATGTCATCACTTCTCTGATGGCGTGGTCTTCTTTGGCAACGAAGGACGAACACAACAACAAGTATATGTATACAGTATACACACACACATATATCTCTCCATATACCTTATCTCTCTCTCTCTCCCTCCCTCTCTAGTATTGATCCCTAATTTTCTCTGTGGCCTATGATCTTTTTATCTTCAGCATCCCGACGATTTTTCCCTACCTGTTCACTTATACTGTGAGAACTGGACATGACCTTAGATTGGGAGATCTGGAGACCTTAGAAACTTCATTTTAGAGATGAGGGAGAATAAAGAGCTTGGAAAAATTTAAATAGCTAGTAAGTAGCAGAGCTGGAGACTTAAATCTAGATCTCAAGACTAGGGCTCTTGTCCTTCTGTCATATTGCCATTTGTGTTTTGAACATACATTAGGTATTCTTTGTTGTCGTTTAGTTGTTTCAGTTGCGTCTGACTCTTCATGACCCCATTTGGGGTTTTCTTGGCAACGATACTGGAATGGTTTGCTGTTTCCTTCTTCAGTTCATTTTGCAGATGAAGAAACTGAGGCAAAGAAGGTAAAGTACGTTGTCCAGGGTCATACAGGTAGAGGTCAGATTTGAACTCAGGTCCTCCTGACTCTCTATCCTCTTCACCCCCTAAGGCCTGACTTTGAAGAGGTAATATTTTATCAAGAAGACAGCATGTGACCACATAGGTAAGTACAAAATTTATTGGCTGTATCACACATACCTACCATGTACCTTTTCATCGACCTCTGGGTGTTATTCTGTATTCTCTGGATACTGTTGTATCTCATGTCTTATTGCCAAAAAACAACACTAGGAAAATATTGGTAGTAAGAGATGGATCTTTGTTTCCATAAGAAGCTTGGGGTGATTAAAGGAAGCTTTGCAATCTAGAGGATGGATGTGAGAAATTAGAAGTAGAAACAACAACCTTTGGCAACTGATCAATTAAGGATCAGAGCGAGAAGTAAAGGATGCCTTGAGGTTGGGTAACTGGGTGACTGAAAGGATGGTGGCACTCTTAACATAAATAGGGAAGTCTGGAAAAGGAATGAGTTTGAGGGAAAACAGGATGAGTTCTGTTTTGGACATAATGAGTTTGCAATGCTTCTGGGATATGCAGTTTGAAATGTTCACTAGTGATGTGGGACTGGAGCTTAGGACAGAGACTGATACTAACGTCTATGAGCAACCAGTAAATTGTTAGATTATAGCTGTTTTGATCCTTGCCTTGAAACTAACTTTGTTTAACTGTCACTGGGGAAGTTAGCTATTATACGTTTAGAAACTAAACAGGTGGGTGCTGGAAACATAGTAGTGCTTTGAAAATACTGGTCTGACTTAATTTTGGTGACCAGAGGGTTAACACATTCATAATTAATATTTTAATGAGCTCAGTAAACATACTAGCTAACCCAAATGAAGATAGCATTCATTATTTCTATAGGAAGATTAATAGGAGTTAAATTCTTGAAGGTAACCTGAGGAGAACCAAGGAGAGAGTGAGTGACATGAGATTCTTGCCTGGCTGTAATCGTAAGGTAAACAGTAACAGGGGAATTCAAGGTCAGAAAGAAAAGACAAAAAGGGAGATCAGGATAGAGAGAGCCTTGGCCCGAGACTGGCCTGCCTTTGACTACATACATTCCATCTTTCCACTCATAGAGAACAAGCTAGGAGGAGTAAACCCATGCTAGGAGGCAGCTGGAAATGTATGTTGACCCTGGGTGAGGAGGCCCCAGCCACTGAGGGAAAAATGAGGATGAGATGGCATGGTTTGGAAGTCTGGGAGCCAGCAACAGAGCTGGGAGGGCACCACCATTCTCCTATTCACCCAGGCTTATTATGATCTCAGGCTCATCTGTAACATCTCATTTCACTCACCCCACAAAGTCAATTGAGGTAACTGTTATTTCTACCTGCTTGACCTCTTTTCTTACTTACCCTCTCTATTCAAAGCCTCTATCTTTTGGCCCTCATCACTCTCACTTGGACTATTGCAATAGTCTTCTAATTAGTCTCTCCGTCTCATGTCTCTCCCTGCTCTAATCCAGCCTCTGTTCATTTGCCAAGGTGATTTTTCTAAGCATGAGTTTGACTGTTTCCCTATGTGACTATTTGGACCACTCCCTCCCCTGTCCCCTTCCCCCTTCAATAAACTCTATTGGCTCCTTATTACCTCTAGGATAAATACAAAAGTCCTTTGTCTGATATTTAAAGCTCTTCCTACCTTTCCGGTCTTCTCACATTTTACTCTTTTCATGCCCTCTACAATCCAGGGAGACTGGCCAACTTGCTGTTCCTTGCACATGACATGCTATCTCCAGACTCTGTGACTTTGCACAACCGGTTGTCCCCAATACCTGGAATTCTCACCACCCCCTCTTCATTTCCTTGACTTCCTTTAAAACTTGGCTGACATCCCATCTTTTGTAGGAGGACTTTGCTAGTTCCTGCAGATGCTAGTGCCTTTCCCTCTGAGTTGATCTATCTACTCTTTATATATCTTAATTATATATCATATTGTATAAATTTTGTATAAATTATTTTTATTATATATAAGTAAAACTATTTATATATTTTATATAAATTAAATAAATATTATATAAATACACGTTTAATTATTTATCTGTTGTCTCCCCCATTAGAATGTGAATTCCTTGAGTGAAAGAACTATTTTTGTTTTATTTATGACTTTCTTTGCATTACCAGTACTCAGTACAGTGCTTGCCATGCATAGCAAGTATTTCATATTTATTGACTGAGTGGCTTTTAATATTACTGTGAATTCTACATTCCCATTTTTATACTATAAATCATCCAAGGATCAAAACTGTACCTTGCTTACATTCTATTTTGTTCTAAAGCATCTAGCATGTTGTCTGTTTTAAACAGATATCAATTAGTAATCTAATTTTTAAGCACTGATACAACTATAAAGGTATAATTTTAAGACAAATCCCAGAGTATCGTCTGACTATCCATAAAATCTAGGAACTCTTAATGAATAATACATTCTATTAAATTGCTCTATTGCTAAAAAATACACATTTGGATATTCAGTGCTTTGCAGATATTTCCCCAAAAGCACTTACAAAAGGGAAAAAAATCTCAATTCCTCTGTCAGTTCTTCTTTACCTTTTCAATTATTTCATTGATTCCTATGTGTAAGGATGTAGGGCAGCATTTATAGTTATCTTAATCTATTCACTTTTTAGGATGGAAAAAAAACAAACCAAATCATTCTCTTATCTAGTCATTTTTCAGTCCAGTTTTCCTTCAGCTATCTGTGTTCTCCCTCAACCTTTAGTATACTGTAGCTGGCAGCCTGTCCTGGAAGTGTACCAGATTCTAACAGGATGAATATTTCCTTCATGTAATTTGAGTGAGAACCACAGTAAGTGGTCTTGCAAGTTATGCTACAACCAAAGATTACCAGGGGCAGAGGGAAAATGGGAACCATCATTCCATAGTTCAGTCCAATCATCACTGACACACATGTCAACATTTGAGAGTAGAGATGAAAAAAAAAAGATTTAGAGGAAGAATAAAGGTAAAAACCATCGTACTTGCCTTGGTTTGGGAGGCAAAGGGAGCAAAAATAGTTAGTATTTTGCTAAAAATAGAATGTCCCTTCTAAAAGGGGAGGTTTGGCACGCATACAGTTACTTCTAAAATTATTGGGTCACCATAGTGTAAGGTAATACAGTAATGCAATTAGCTGTCTTGTACCATCCCAAGTGCCTGCCAGCAATACATAAGTACATCCCATTCATTATCGCCTTTCCCAGCTCATGGACCTTTATAAATATTGTTTGCTTTTGCAGTCAGCTGTAGCTGTAGCCCTGAGAACTGTCTAGGTATATTTAACCCTGGGTATCGTTCCAACATGCTACTTTAAAAGAAGATCATATTGTTTTTCCTGCTTTCCATTTCTGAAAAGGCTCGGCTTTGGCCACAGAATACTCTACATATCTGGCTGCAAACAGCCTACCAGGAGCCAAGAAATGCAGTGCCTTGCCTAATTTCAGCATTCACTCAAGCGAAATTATTTATGACGGTGATTCTCTGCTCTTTTTTTCTTTTTCTTCTTTTATTTCTTCCCCACCCTGTTCCTTCTTTTCTTCCTTCCTTCCCTTCTTTCCTTTGTTTCTCTTTCCCTTCTTTTAGTGGTTAATATCTACCAGATTAAAAGAATATTTGAATTCCGTCTCAGCTACTGACTGAGCTACGGCATGGCTTTGGAAGCTCCTGTCAGGTATGATACAATAAAAGTCTGACTCAAATGTCCAAAAAGGAGAATTTAGTCATTTTAAATGTCAGTAAATCAAGTCCTCAAACGGTGAGATAGCTTCACATTTTTTACATCAGCAGCTGAAACAACATCAATACGCCTTTCTAAAATGACACAGCCAGTCGCTCCACAGCAAACACTTAACCACCTCGGCGGCAGCAAACTTGATTTATGGAGATCTGAGCTGAGAAAATTGCTATTTCTAACCATCCAAGTTTGCATTACAAATTGAAAGTATTTTCCAATGGATTATGGGGGAAAAATCTAGATCAGGCTTTATAAAAATGCAAAACAATGAGTAGCAAGAAATAAAGTCTCCAATTTGGAAACCAATGGCATTTTCAGTTGCCTTCTGGTTTTTTTTCTTCCCCAGGCAATCCGGGCAAGGTTAAAACTAATGAAAGAAGGTACAGAAAAATATCACCTAAGGTGGACTCCTTGCTGACAGATTAGAAAGCTCTGGAACACCAAGCCCTGTAGCAAGAACAGAAAACAGGCACTCTGTCCCAAGTGGTAAAATGGAGTAAGCTATTTCCTTTCTCCCCTTCCCAAAAAGCTGTCTGAGAGAAAAACATAGGATCATAAATTTAGAGCTGAAAGGGACTTTAGAGACTCATTTGTCCAACCCCTTCATTTTATAGCTGAGGAAACTGAGACCTGAGAAGTGACTCACCTAAGGTCACCCGGGTAAGGAAGTGATAGAATCACGATTTGAACCCTGGAACCAAGACTAAATCCACTTCTTTCTCTTCTATACTATGAATGAAAACATTTCTAAAGCACTCCTTCAAAATAACCCTTTGAGGCAGGGAATGCTAGTTGTATTATAACTATATTACAGATGAGGAAATTGGCTTATAGAAATTGTGGCTGTCCCATAGTCAAACTGCTTGAAAGATTAGAGCTGAATCATGAACCCAGGCTCTTCTAACTCTGAGACCAGCCAACTTTTTGCTCCATCATACTCTACTTTATTGTGTCTAACTTCCTGAACACTAAGCTGTTCAGTTAAAAATAATTATTTGAAAATTGTTTTTAAGAAAAACTAAATGAAGCAGAAATAATGAATGTTGGGGTCAAGACGATTACTTCTCAGCAACAATGGCATTTCTTTACGATCAATCAACCAGTAAGCATTTACTATAGGGCAGAAAGGTGGCACAGTGGGTAGAGTGCTGCTCTTGGAGTGAGCAAGACCTGAATTACAAATCTGCTTCAGAGACCTTGGACAAGTCAAGTTAACCTCTCTCATCCTCACTTTCCTCAACTGGAAGATGGAGACAATAAGGGCATCTACCTCCCAGGGTGGTTGTGAGGCTTAAATGAGATAACATATGCAAAGTGTTTTGTAAAATCTTAAAGTCTCTATATAAATGCTAGCTATTATAATTTTATTGAGCACCTATTTATGTCAGGTACTGCACTGGCCCTAGAGATACAAAGAAAAAGAAGTGAATCTGTCCTTAGGAGCTCATGTTTTTTTGAGAATCAGTGGGGGATACAGAAATAAGTAATTTTTGGATATATACAACGTAATTCTATATTTTATATATAAAATGAATTATATATATATACGCTTTTTTATGAATTTTAAAGTTTACAAAACTTTACAAATATTATTTCATTTGATTCTACAACACTTATAGAAGGTAGATACTAAGAAACTGAGGTTAAAGTGATATACTAGAGTTACACAGCTAGTAAGAGTGAGGCAGGTTTTGAACTCAGATCTTCCTGACTTCAAGTCCATGCTTTATCTATTTTATTTATTTATTATTTTTAATTTATTCACCACCTAGCTATCTGTAAGTGAATGTGATGGGTTATAGGAATACGGAATGCCCCAAAAGCATATAAAGGTCTTAAAAAGTTGAGGAATAAAGAGAGGTGCTTTAAAGGAGGTATTCCATAGTAATCTTGGTCTTTCTTGGTAACTCTCTAATGCAGATATATTGCTCATGAAAGATTTCACAGAAGATATGTTTCTCATTTCCCAGATTCACAGATAATCTGAAAAAAGAAAAGTCTCCTGTGCTATATACTGTTACCTTTCCAAACATGGCTCAGATTTAAGGAATACTTAACCTTAGGGCTGCTCCCTTCTATAAACTATTCCAAGGACTAAATATTACTATCATTGATGGGATTCTTGAGATATCTCCCAGTTCGCTACTTTTTCTTTCCTTGCCACCCTTGGTTACATTCCTAGGCACAAAGCCTTTCTAACCGGAGTTTAGCCCATTGTATCCCTAGGCACCCTCAATCCCATCTACCCCTTCCAACAACCACCTTTCATTGAACATCATGGGATATATAATACCTGTGAGCAAACTCCCCCACAATTTAGACCATAAAATCATAGACTTGGAAGGCAGGGAGAGATTAAGACTCTCTGGGGACTCTAGGCACTAAGACTCTAGGGACTTTTTCTTAAAATTTGTAATTTAAAAAATAAAACAAAACAAAGCTATGATAATTTATAGGACAACATTTTCTTTTGTGAAGACAACTATGACACAATAAAAAATGAAAATAGGTTTATTTCTCTGTCATTTTAACACATTTTTCTTTTAATATTAACAAGTAATGAGATCTCTCAGGGGGAATAAGGAAGTGGGCCATCCATTCCTATCTTCTTCTCCATCACTTTCTTCTACTCTGGATATTTTTTGAGTATTGTAGAGGAGGTGTCTCTGCCTCCTAATGTGGACCCAGGGGGACTCAGTGGTTAGTCAGCCTTCTTCCCTTCTATGTAAGGGGGGATCCAGGCCTTAGAAGAAAGAAAGGTAGAAAAAAAGAGATGTCATTTTGGTTGCTGGTGTATTTATGTATCCTTTGCCCCTCTCTCCCCTTAAAAAGGAAGAATTTTTTAACTTCTTCTTCAAGAAGAAAGAGACCAGTCTTAACTACTTTGCTTCCACTAATCTTGGTGTTGCTGGTAGGTGCTTAATCTGTCTATTGAATCAATCAATCAATCAATCAATCAATGCTGAAGGAATGAATGCTGAAGCATTTATTAAGCACATACTATGTGCAAAGCAGCAGGGCTACAAATGAAAAAGTAAGATGCACATACCTGCCTTAAATAGGTCACATTCTAATTGGAGGAGACAAAACATATGAGATTTCAGCTGCAAATAGAATGGAATAGCCCAATGGTCCTTTGGGTGAAATGGTGAGGAAGATGGTAATGCATCTTTTTAAATGTCATTTCCATGAATAAAATTTATATATATATATACATATATATGTATATATATTGGTGCTGAAACATTTGATAGCATTAAGGACTTTGGTGGTAAGAACTCAAAAAAAATAGCCTTTTTTTACCTTTTCCCACAAAGTCCCCCCTCCATCTTCTTGCCCTAAATGGATTTTCCTTTCTCTCTTTGTCTTACCCAACACAGATGATTCTTTCCTTGACTTTGCTTGACTTCTAGGGCAAGGAGGAAGGGTCTGTACTTCCTTTTTTCATTTCTGAACTAATGTTATTTCTCCAGCTTTTGAAATCTGCACTGTTCATTTATGTTATCCTATCCAAGCAACTTCTGGGGCCATCTTCCACTTTTTCTCTATGACTTTGATGCCTCTTCTTTATTCCTTGTCTCTATCATTTTCTTTCCCACCAAAATCTACATTAATGGCCCTCCTAACACATTGGTCAATACTGCCTCAGCTCTAATGAGCTTCATTTCCATTCTACTCCTGGTGGACATAACATAATTCAATTCTATAGAGACAATAAGTGCCTACTATGGGCAAGGGGATTAAAATTAAAAACAACAATTCTTTCCTTCTGAGAGTTAGGTGGCTTAGTTGGACTTGAAGTCAAGAAAGGTTGAATTCAAATTCTGCTTCTGTTGGTGACTAGCTTTGTGAACCTTTGCAAATCCCTTAACCTCTCAGGTTCTTTATCTATGTGATGGGGATGATGAAAGTTCCCATTTCCTAGAATTATTGTGAGGATCAAGTGGCACAGTCAAACTTGTGCTTTAGGAAGATCAATTTGACTGCTGAATAGGAGGATGGACTGGAGTAGGGAGAGGCTTGAAGCAGGGAGATAACTGGCAAGCTATGGCAATAGTCCAGATGTGAGGTTGTGAATACCTGTACCAGGTGGTAGCAGTGTCAGAGGAGAGAAGGGGCTGTATAGGATAATGTTGTAAAGGTAGAAATGACAAATGACTAGATATGGGGAATAAGAGAGAGTAAGGAGTCAGGTTGAAATATAGGCTGCAAGTGTAGATGACTGGGAGAATGATGTTACCCTCAACAGTAACAGGGAAGTTAGGAAGGTGGATTCTTGGGGAAAAGATGATGAGTTAATTTTTGGATATATTGAGTTTAAGATTTCTATGAGACATCCAGTTTGAAGTATCCAGTAGGCAGTTGGAGGTGTGGAGTTGGAGGTCAAGAGAGAGGTTAGAGTTGGACAGATACGTTGTAGAATCATCTACATAGAGATAATAATTGAATCATGGGAGCTGATAAGTTTACCAAGTTAAATATTACAGGGGGAAAAAAGAAAAGGGGTCAAGACAGAATCTTGGTGATCATTCATAGTCAACAGGAGTGACCTGGATAAAGATCCAGCCATATCATGAAAACCTAGAGAGAAAAGAGACAGAAGAGGATAACCGACAGAATCAAAGGCTGCATAGAGGTCAAGAGAGATCCTAGGGGTCAGGTCGGCATCTTCTATCTGTGAAGGAAGTTTACTACTTTCATAACCAGTCTCCTTAGGATACAATAACACCATGAACCTTCCATTTCCTTTTGAGTATGGTGTGATCCCTAAGGAAAAGCTTCCAGGGGCAGGCTAGGCATCTTCCATATGCCCTAAAGTAACCATTTCCATCTGTACCATCGCAAGGCATCTGTCCCTTCCTGCTGCTAACTCAAACTCCCAACTGGGATGTGGAGAACCTCCTGTGCAAAGAAGAGCAACTTTCTACTCAACTTCAAGCCCCTCATCTCCTACTATGCTTGTCCTTTGAGGGTACATGAGTGGTATCCTCAATCACTGATGAACATTCTTATACCTAGTCATATCTGTTGCACCCCAGTGACTCTGAACTCCTAAAAGTCATCATCCGAAGCTCATTCCTCACCCCTACCACCTGATTCCTCATTACCATTCTCTGTTCTTCCTAGTCCAAAGCTTCTTCTCAATATCACACTTCCACTGTGCCCTCTGGAATGCCTGTTCTAGAGGCAACATATTTACCTTTATCTTAAATCTATTCTTTTCCACTCCTTCCATCTCCAGTGCAGTTTCTCCCGATGCTGCCTGGCCAGCTTTCCCAGTGTTCGCTGCACCTTCATTCATTCTCCTCAATTTACTATTTGAGAGGGTAGAGTTGGAATACTCCATCTCCCCATTGCCACTTCCAGGTTTGTCCCCTTCTTCCATTGCTCAATAACCTCTCTTCCTTGAGTTTCATGTTCTTCATAGCCAATAAAAATGCTACAGACTCCCAGGTCACTCCTCTTCCTTCCTCAGTGAGTTTGATACCTGGCTTACAATTTTTCTTTTCTCCCCAACTGCTGCCCTCATACTTGGAGATTTCAACATATATCTTGACTCTCCCTCAGATCTATAAAGCTAATAGCTCTTAGAGGCACTGAGCAAAGAAAAGGTTATATTTGTGGGCCAGTTGGATTTTAGATAGAATGCTTTTTGACCCAAGTCAAATAATGACTAAGCGCAAATTTGAAGTTAGAATGCAAACATTTCTAAATCTACACTACTATAGGGGAAACAGACTCTCACACCTCATTGACTTTAATCTATGTTACCCTCCCTACCCTCATCCCTCCAAAAGGATCTGCTTCACTTTAGTTTTAAATGGACAAATTTAACTCATGTAATTAGTATTTATTTAAAAGGGAATTTCTTTACAGCTCTCTGCTGCTCTTACCCAGAGACTGTTATAAACCCAAAGAGAGAAGAAGAATCAGCTTATTCTTGTAAATGGAACAGAATGATGAGGTGAGGAAGGGAAAGGCATGGAAGCAAGAGGAAGGGAATCCATCTATTTGAGAGAACAGGGTAGATTTCTTTGGGACATTTCTGACAGTCACTTTTGTCTTGTTCAGAGGGGTGTAGAAACTCTTCTGAAGATGCAGGGAAATTCCTTCATTCTCAGCTCTACCACAATTCCCCTTTCATAGGAAAGTGATAGAAACAGATTAAAGACAATGGATGAATGTTGCCTACAGTGTGTTTTATTTGGACTCTTGTGTAGTCTTGATTCTGGGATAGACTCGAGGATACTTCTTTCCCAGGGATGGCATATACCCAGGGAATAGACAGGAATTGGGGTTCAGAGAAGAATCAAGTTTGATTTTACAAAAAAAGATGGCAGAAAATAGGACTCTATTTTAAAATGGAATGGAGGTGACAATGGACCCTTGAAGGTTGTATTAGTGGAATGACCACTCTTATAAGTTTTACCACACTAGAAATGCTTTGAGTATGATTCTAGTAATGAAGAGCACTGGATTCAGAGTCAGAGAATATGGGTTCAAAATCCTCCTCCTTATTCAGTACCTGTGTGACCTTGTCCAAGTCACTTAAACTCTCTGTTCCTTGATTTTCTCACCTGTAAAACAAGGGGCTTGAGTTAGATGGTCTCTAGGATTCAGCCGTACGTCTTTGATCCTATGGCTGTGTCCATTGTCTGAGGACCAGCCTAGCTGTCCTCAGTCTAGCAATAGAGATGATTGCGTAGAGAAGACCAATAGATTGGTCAGTGGGGGATTCATTCTTTTGGCCTTGGAAAACATGAAAAAAAATATAAAATGGGCCTTATTCCTGGGCAGCAATCCCCTTTAGGTTACACAGTGATAGTGGTAGAGGGGCATAGAGAGGGTGGGGCAGAAGTTCCTATGAATCACACATTTCATAGTCTATAAATATTACATTTTGGTATTCTTAATGAGAGACTCTTGTCCAGTGACCAATGGATTGATACATTCCTGGAATAGTTGAATTATACTTATATTGACCTCCCTAGAAATGAAACCAAAATATATAATGGATTCTCAGTGAAATGGAGAGATGTCTCCAAGACAAATAAAGGAATCCATGGGTTTATCATGTGCACAAAGGGTAACAATAAACACAATCTCACTGGACGCTTAGTTATCTTGTGATGTGGAGCTCATGATGAGGATAAGCAAACAGGCCACCAGGAAGGTAATCAGAGCTTGTGCTCCAACATTTACCACAGAGGAGGAAGAAGTGGAAAAATTTTATTAAGAATTTAACTAACTCTTCCAAATTAAGTCAGTATGTACTTTGATATTCAGTGATGTCAGAGCAGAAGGTGAACAGGCAGAGGTGGGGGGAGAGGGCGAAATACGTTGGGAAAAGCCATGGTTTAGGGTCAAGAAGTGAAATATGACAAAGGCTTCATCCATGATTATTTTGCTTCTTCAGTACTTTTAAGGATTTGTGATTTTATTCATAAGGATATTTCTTATGCCTATGCAAATTGCAATTTCTCTACAAGTTAGTAGGTATTTTCTGAGAGTTATTAGCCTACAGACAAACGAGTGGTGAGCCCGTACAAACTTAGCTCATCTGGTCCTCAGACTTTCAGAATCATAGGTTTAGGGGGTCCTCTAGTCATCCATCTTCTATTTTATAATAAAGGAACAGAGAGATCATGTGATTACTTTAAGTCACAATATAGTCAGTAATAGCTAAACTTGGAGTCTGAACTTAGATATTCTGATAACAAATCTACTGCTCTTTCCACTGTTCCATATACAATTCATCGCTGGGACCACATCTGAAGTCTTTTCAAATTTGTATGTTGTCTCCCTCTTTAGACTCAGAGCTTCTGGAGAGCAGGACCTGTATTTTTCATTTTTTTATATCTCTAGCACTTAGAATAGTGCCTTGAACATAGTAACTACTTAATAAATGTTTGTTCACTGGACTCTTCCCTTTTAATAATGAATATTTTATTCAAAGGTGCTAGACACAGAGAACATTGACATCACCGTGAATGAAATCAACTATATTATAGTAACTGACAGGAAACAACTGGTACTTGATGTGTCTTGTTTCAGAATCAGTCAAGTTATATGTGTAGTCAGACCTTGATTGGATAGGTAAAAATCAATGCTAAATAAGAAGAGAGGGATGAAGGTGAGGAAAAAAATCTATAATTACAATAATTTTAGCTGAATCTATTTGAACAAGTAATTGACCTTGAACAATGGAAAATGGATGAGAGTAAAGACAGGGACTCATTTCTTAGGGAAATTTAACCAATATAAAAAAAATCAGAACTAATTGGAATTTTGGTATTTAGGGAAAATTCATTTGCAAAATATTGACTGGGGGTATGGAATATGAGGAACTTGGGTGTAAGGAAAGCTTTAAGATTTTATTTCAGCTCTCATTTGCCCATGTATCCCATGTGAAAAGCACGACACAGGTTCTCAGATCCATTGGAGGACCAATATGACCCAGCTACGGTGTAGTTGAGCTCAAGGGTGGGAGTTTGATAGTTCACTCCTGCCTCTAATACACAGTTAATGGTTCTTGACCTTTGACTACAGAAGGAAGAAGATGGGGAAGGTAGGTCTCAGATGAAATTTGTAAAATGGGAATCAGATCCTAATGATGCCAGCCTGAAGTCAGCAATCCAGAAGACTACTTTTCCTCTGAGGACTGCTATTTCTCTGAGAATAGCTAGCTAGTATGATCCTAGGCAAATCAATTAACCTCTCTTGGCCTCAATCTCCTTATTTGTAAAATGGGGATAATAATAGCAGAGCTGTTATGAGGATAAAATAAAACAGCCCTTGATCACTGTCAAATGGTGAGACATGGTATACAAGGGTACAGAGAACAAGCTCATTTGTAAAACACTGTGGAGAAGAAAGGTTATAGGTTGTATATGATTATGACACAGGTCCCTACTTACTATCTGTCTGACCTTAGGCAAAATGCTTCATTCTTCTAGGATTTAGATTTCTATCTAAAAAGCACTATGGAGTTCTTGGAACTTGGTCCGACATTGAAGATGCCAAGATCATCCACTGCATCCTGGGTCATCCCTGATCATCCTGACTTTTGTCCTGCCATTAGACTTCAATGACTCAGGAAGAGAGAATGAGGCTTATGACTCTGCTTCACTTAAGTCCAATTCACATAAAAGTCAAGACATCATCCTTGTGAGGAATGCAAATAAATATGAAATAAAAAATCACCAAGATCCTTATGGTAATTACATCACAGATTTTGAGTTAAAAGAGATCTTAGAAGGTTATTTAGCTCAATATTTAACTTTACAGATGACAAAACTGGAGCCCAGATAAACTCTCCTAAGAAACTTCGCAAAGGTCAGGCAGGTAGCAAAGCTAGAGACAGAATTTGAACCTAGACCTTCTGATTTCAACTCCAACACATTTATGACCCACTATCTCAGTGCAAGGTACATATTACATGTTGTTATTATTCAGTCATGTCCAATTCTTTGTGACCTCATTTGGAGTTTCCTTGGCTAGATACTGCAATGGTTTGCCATTTCCTTCTCCAGTTCATTTTACAGATGAGTAAAGTGAGGTAAATAGGGTTAAATGACTTACTCAGGGTTGTGCAGCTAGGAAGTATCTGAGATCAGATTTGAACTCAGGAAGATGAGTCTTTCTGACTCCAGGCACAGCCATTGTGCCACCTAGCTGCCCATATACCACACAAAGAAGTGTCAGTGGTGCAGAAGATAAACTTGGGAAGAATTGGTGGACTTGATTAAATACATGAAAAAGAAATTCATGCTGGAGCCAACACAATTTTAAAGGTCCTCAAGGACTAGTTTTCAGCAAATCTCAATAAGGGGAAAATTCTAAAAGACAGGGAAAGTTCACCACCAAAAATGGTGACTGAGAAAATACCAGCAACTACTGACCCACTGGGCCATTTTTACATCTCTTTAAAATCTGGATAAGAATGTTTTAGGCATGCAACATAATCTCTTAGACCGAGAGTTAGAATGAATTTTAGAGGTCTTCCGGTCTAAACTTCTCCTTTTACAGATAAGGAAACTGAGGATCAGAGGGCTTAAATGATTTTTCTAAGGTCACATATATTGTAAGAATTCAAGCTAGAATTTGAACTCAGGATCTGAACTATGCTATAAAATGTGAGAAAAGAATGATCAAATTTTTGTCAATTATGTCCTATGGCAGACATTATCTTTACAGTCATATAGTTGAGAGAGAAACTTGGAGAATATAAGTATATTATAAAAATCCCTTTGCTCTATTAGGTCTTAAAACAAAACTAAATCAACAAACAAACCTAACCTTTTCCCCTTCCTGAAAATAATCTTATTTAAAGTGAAGCAATGATCTTAACCAACAGAAAGCAAAAGATGAAACATTTGGGAAAACAAGAGTTAATATTTAGAAACAGAGCTCAGGGAACCATGGTAAACTGTGACCCTGCCATCTGGCACACAGGATTTCTAACTAAGAGGCTTCTGGGTTTTAGTAGTTTGCATTCCCAGAGGAATTGAAGGCTGCTTTCATAGCCCCGTGTCAGCCACTGGCATTTTCTCTGGGGACCTACTGTGATCAGTGAATGTGGACAAGTGACAAAGAATGAACAAGAAGATTTATCAGGAGAAGAGGGTCAGAAAGAACTCAGAATGTGAAAAGGAAAGTTCACGAGTTTCCTGGAACAGTACTTTCCTTTCAAAATCTCTGGCAGGGTCCTAACAACAAACTCTTTCCTTTGTAGTCAGGGATTTTAATGCTAATGTTTTTTCAAAGCCCTAGATTCTCCTTCTGTATTCATTAACTAGTGTTTATTTCTTTTAAAAAAGTTTTATTGATGCTCTTTTGTTTTCTTTTTTTAATATATCATGTTATTTCCAAATGATTTACCACCCCTATCCTTTTTGCAATGGAACCCTTCTATGTAATAAACTAGGAGAATCAAGCAAAACAAATAAATATATTCACTATGTCTGAAAATGCATGAATCACTCTGCACCTCTAGTTCACCACCTCTGGGGAGCCAGGCAAAAGGCATACCTCACTCTGAAGTCTTGAGGGAGCATTTCTCAGGCTTATCTCCCCAAATTTCACAGAACGAATCTGTGGCGTGTAGTCACTGACCACAATCCTTTAAAGTGTGCCCCCCCCCCCCATGTAATTTCATTGTAGCAGTGGTGGTTTGAATTCTAGCTTGGTTACCAGTTGTATGACCATGGACCAAGTCACTTAAACTCTGATTCTTTGCCTTATCATCTATAACATGGAAATAATACTAACATAGTCTTACATATGTAGTGTTAATAATCACTCTTTTCAATTCTTTGCTGTCACAAAAAGTGCCACTATAAATATTTATAAGGATTTTCTTGTCATATATGTATATGAATGTATGTATATATACATACATTTACACATATGTGTATATGTATTTATATATACATATACACACATACATACATCTATATATCTATATCTATAGATATATAGTAGTATAATGAAGAAAACCCTTTGTAAATGTTACTGCTAAAATGTCATAAAAGAAGGCCAACCTTTTTTTTTGCCAGACCTATGCCAACCCTCCTCCATAAACAAGTGATGCCATTCCATCCCTGCTTTTTCAGTAGATTGCTCCTTTATCAGTTTCACCCATTCACTGATCTTCACACTCTCCTTGTCTACTGGCTGCTTCCAGGAGGACGAGTGCTTCCAGTGTGAGGGTTTGTCTCATCTACCTTTGGTGTCCACCTTCCACTCTGCGGTTCTAAGAAGCTGTAGCAGGCATGTTGGCTACACCCAAGTAAAAGCATCTCAGAAAACAGGCTAAACCAGGTCGAGGGGAATTGCCAAGCCTCAAACCTGTTGGTGAGTTAGGGGGATGTTTGCCTCAAACATGTGAAGATATCGTACGGTGGAATGGGCAGATGAGAACAATTTGTTCCAACATCCATGAAGGTGGCTGGAGCAAGTATAGTGTAGCACTTAGAGCTTGGTCAAACATAAAAGAAACAAAGGTCATTCACTGCATCCTGGGCCATCTCCAGGCATCTTGATTTTTGTGCTGTTGCTGGACTGATGACTCTGGAAGAGAGAGAGTGAGATTGCTGACTTTGTGCAATTTTGCTTCACTTAAATCTAATTCACCCACAAGTCAAGACATCAGCTGTGATATCATTGATCCTCTTCCAAAATGAAGGACAAGTAACACCAAGTGGCTGCTTCCCTATTGCCTGCAAACATGCCCACATCTCTCCCATCCTCAAAAATCTCTTCTTTGATCCATCCATCCCTGGTAGGTATGCCCTTATATCTCTTTTCTCTTTTCATGGCCAAACTCCCCAAGAAGTCTATCAGTGTGACCACTTGTCATTCTCTTTGCAGCTCTGCAGTTTGGCTACTGATCTCCCTGTTCAGCTAAAAGAACTTTCTCCAAAGTTACTGATTGCTTAATTGTCAAATCTATTGTTTTTTTAATCAATTCTACCCTTCTTGACCTCTTGAAACTTTTAATATTTCTCCTTTATATTCTCATTTCTTTAGGTTTTTGTGATACTTCTCTCTCCTGGGTCTCTTATGTAATCACTCTTTTCAATTCTTTGCTGTCAGAAAAAGTGCTACTATGAATATTTTGGTATTTATTAGGATTTTTTTTTTTTTAATCATTGGGCTCCTTGGGGTAAAAGCCTAGTAATGGAATCTCAGGGTCAAAGGGTATGGACATTTTAGGCACTTTATTTGCATAATTACAAATTGCTTTCCAAAAAGATTGTATTGATTCACACTCCTGCACGTAATCAAAGTAATCATTTTATTTTTTGTTATTGCTTCTTTCTTTTATTTAGTTAAGAATACATCATATATTTATTGGGTAATTGAGTTCCATTGTTTCTGATTTTAACTTGCCTAGTCTGTTCCATTCCTCTCCCTTTCTTATTTTTAACTAATATCAGATGATTTTGATGATTGCTGCTTTATAAAGTTTGATGTCTGGAAGTTCCATCCCTTCTTTCCATCATTTCCCTTGATATTCTAGATCTTTTGCTTTTCCAAATGAACTTTCTTATGATCATTACCATATTCTATACAGTATCCCTATGGCAACTCATTTGGCATCGTCTTTAAAGTTTAAATTAACTTTGGTAGTATTGTCACTTTTATTATATTGGCATGACTCGATTATGAGCTATTAAATATTCTTCAAGCTTTTATTTCTTTGGGCAGCTAAGTGGTTCAGTGGATAGAGTGCTGGACCTTGAGTTAGGAAAACCTACCCTCAGATACTTACTAGCTGTGTGAGCCTGGGGAAGTCACTTAACCCTGTTTGCCTCACTTTTCTCATCTGGAAAATGAGAAGGAAATGTCAAACCACTCCAGTATCTTTGCCAACAAAACCCCAAAAAGAGTCACAAAGAGTCAGACATGACTGAATAATAACAACAAAATTATTTCTTTAAAGAAAACCTTATAATTGAATCAATACTTTTTGGTGTGTGTGATTTCATAGGACAATTACCAGATTGCATTTTGTAATTATTTGAAATGGGGTTTCTCTTTCTTTAATTGCCTCTTGGATTTTTTCATTACTACATAGATATCCAGGTGATTTTTTGAATATTTTGTTGCCTGAGATTTTACTAAGACCATTAATTGTCTCAATTAGGATCTTTGAAGAATCCCTAAATTTCCATATAAATTTTAGCAAATGATGTTTTATCTCCTTTTTACCCATTTTTATGTTTTAATTTCTTTCTCTTGTCTTACTACTATTGCTAGTATTTCCAGAACTATATAAAATAATAGAGGGAAGAATGGGCATCCTTGCTTTACTCCAGTATTTATTGGAAAAGATTCTAATGTAATCCTAATGCATACAATGCTTACAAAGCTTCAACTAGATTAGATGGATACCTGTTAATGATTTTTTTTAAAAGATCCTTCAAGGACTATGTTTTGTAGTTTAAATTTTTTTTTTTTTTTACCATAGATGAGGGTTTTTACTTTGTCAAAGTCTTTTCCCATATCTATTGATCCAATCATGTAGTTTTCAATATTTTTTATTTTTAATATGATTAATTATGTTGATAGTTTTCAATTAATTATGTTGATAGTTGATGCAAAAACATCCTTGCGTCCTTGGCATAAATTCAACTTAGTCATAATGATTAATTTATTAAATAAATTGCTGTTTAAGAAGATTTTACTTAGAATTTTTGAATCAGTATTCCTGAATGATTGGTCTATAGTTCTGTGCTTTATCCTTCTCTGGTTCATATATTAAGACTATATTTATTTGATAAAAGGATTGTCATAGAGAGCTCTCTTTCTCAATTTTTGAGAATGATTTGTATAGTATTGGTATTATAGTTCTTAAAAAAGTTATGAGAGTTTCTCCTGGAAATCCATCAAGACCAGGAATTATTTGTTGTTGTTGTTAGCTTCTTCACAGCTAGTTCTGTTTCCTTTTTCAAGAGCAGGTTCTTTAAGATCTCTATCTGGTCTTCTGTTAGTTTTGTTATTTTATATTTTTGAAGTTATTCTCTATTTCTTTTGTTAGCGTATAGCCATGTATACTGGGTTCTGATTATCTCTTTTATTTCTTCTGGTTTTGTGTGATTTTGCTTTACTCATTTGCCATTTTTTAAACTTGATTTTCTTCCTTCTTTTAAAAAAAAGACAACTGACTAAATGTTTATCAATTTTATTAGTCTTTTCAAAGAGCTAATTTTTAGTTTTATTTATCATTTATTTATTTCAATTTATTTATTTCTCCTCTAATTTTTAACCTCCAAAATATGCTTATTTTAGATTTATTTGTTGGCTTTCTATTTTAAAAATATGCATTCAGCTTATTAGTCTTTTTTTCTATTTTCTTTTGTCTAAATTTTTTTAAAAAAACTTATTTATTTTTAGTTTTCAACATTCATTTCCACAAGATTTTGAATTCCAAATTTTCTCCCCATCTCTACCATCCCCCACCCAAAACACCATGCATTCTGATTACCCCTTCCTACAATCTGCCCTCCCTTCTATCACACCCCCTCCCTTCCCTTATCTCCATCTTCTCTCTTTTCTTATAGTGTAAGATAGATTTCTATACCCCATTACCTGTATTTCTTATTTTTCAGTTGCATGTAAAAACTTCCTAAAACTTTGAGTTTCAACTTCTCTCCCTTCCTCCCTCCCCACCCATCCTCACTGAGAAGGCAAGCAATTTAATATAGGCTATGTATATGTAGTTTTGCAAAAGACTTCCACAATAGTCATGTTGTGAAAGACTAACTGTATTTCCCTCCATCCTTTCCTGCCCCCAATTTATTCTATTCTCTCTTTTAACCTTGTCCCTCCCCTAAAGTGTTTACTTCTAATTACTCCCTCCTCCCATTTGCCCTCCCTTCTGACATCCCCCATACCCCACTTATCCCCTTCTCCCCTACTTTCCTGTAGTGTGAGATAGATTTTCATACCAAATTGAGTGTGCATGTTGTTACCTCCTTAAGCCAAATGTGATGAGAGTAAGCTTCATTTTTTCGCTCTCATGACTCCCCTTTTCCTCTCCATTGAAAAAGCTTTCTCTTGCCTCTTTTACGAGATATAATTTACCCCATTCCATTTCTCCCTTTCTCCTTCTAATATGTTCCTTTCTCACCCCTTAATTTTATTTTTTTTAGATATCCTACCTTCCTATTCAGCTCACCCTGGGCTCTCTGTCCATATATATATATACATACAGAAAAATTTCAAGAGTTACAAGTATTATCTTTCCATGTAAGAATGTAAACAGTTCAACTTTAGTAAGTCCCTTATGATTTTTCTTTCCTGTTTACTTTTTATACTTCTCTTGATTCTTATGTTTGAAAGTCAAATTTTCTTTCAGCTCTGGTCTTTTCATCAAGAATGCTTGAAAGTCCCCTATTTCATTGAATGATCATTTTTCCCCCTGAAGTATCATACTCAGTTTTGCTGGGTAAGTGATTCTTGGTTTTAATCCTAGTTCCTTTGACTTCTAGAATATCATATTCCAGGACCTGTGGTCCCTTAGTGTAGAAGCTGCTAGATCTTGTGTTATTCTGATTGTATTTCCACAATACTTGAATTGTTTCTTTCTAGCTGCTTGCAATGTTTTCTCCTTGACCTGGGAACTCTGGAATATGGCTACAATATTCCTAGGAGTTTTTCTTTTCAGAACTCTCTCAGGAGGTGATTGGTGGATTTGTTCAATATTTATTTTACCCTCTGATTCTAGAATATCAGGGCAATTTTCCTTGATAATTTCATGAAAGATGATGTCTAGGCACTTTTTTCATCATGGCTTTCAGGTAGCCCCATAATTTTTAAATTGTCTCTTCTGGATCTATTTTCCAGGTCAGTTGTTTTTCCAAGGAGATATTCACATTGTCTTCTATTTTTTTCATTCTTTTGGTTTTGTTTTGTAATTTCTTGGTCTCTCATAAAGTCAGCTCTGTTCTAATTTTTAAAGAAGTATTTTGTTCAGTGAGCTTTTGAACCTCCTTTTGCATTTGGCTAATTCTGCTTTTTAAAACATTTTTCTCCCATTGATTTTTTGGACCTCTTTTGACATTTGGGTTAGTCTATTTTTCAAGGTGTTATTTTCTTCAGCATTTTGGGGGTCTCCTTTAGCAAGCTGTTGACTCACTTTTCATAATTTTCTTGCATTGCTCTCATTTCTCTTCCCAATTTTTCTCCACCTCTCATACTTGATTTTCAAAATCTCTTTTGAGCTCTTCCATGGCCTGAGACCATTGCAAATTTATTTTGGAGGTTTTGGATGAAGAAGACTGGACTTGGATGTCTTCCTCTAATGGTATGCTTTGTTCTTCCTCATCCAAAAGGATGAAGGAAAATACCTGTTCACCAAAAAAGTAACCTTATATAGTCTTATTTTTTTCCCTTTTTGGGGGCATTTCCCCAGTCAGTTACTTGACTTTTGAGTCCTTTGTGAAGTGGAGGGTATACTCTAGGGACCTGTAAGTTCTCAGTTCCTCCAAGGTGGCACAGTCAAGAAAGAGGAGTTTACTCCTCTTCTGGTCTGTGCTCTGGTCTGGGAGCAACCACAAGCTTTTCCTCCCAGGATCTATGAGTCTGTCTCTGCAGTCTCCATCACCTCCACTAGCCATTGCTCCTTCTCACCCCAGGGCCAACACTCAGCAGCTCAATTTCCTCTGGGTCTTTAGGCCAAGGGCTGCAAAAGTGGGCGCTGTCCCTACTTGGGGGCCTCCTGTGGTTGGGGCTAGGGCAGGATCCTGCTTCCTTCTCAACCAAGTGAAAGAGCTTTCTGACAGACCTATGAAGCTGTGTCTGGCATTTGTGAATTGAGTAACCTGGGAACCACAGCTGCTGCCCAGGATTCTGTCCCTGAAGCCTGCTCTAGTCCTGTCCTTGCCATGCCGCACAGGCAAGGCTGGGCTGAGCTCCACCCCGAGCCCAGTGTGATAGCCCTTTCCTGTTGGCCTTCAGGCTGTCTTGAGCTGGAAATCTTTCACTCTGTCGTTTTGTGGCTTCTGCTGCTCTAGAGTTTGATTAGAGTTATTTTTACAAGTATTTTATGGGTTGTGGGGGAGACCTTCTACAGGTCTGTCCTTCTACTCTGCCATCTTGGCTTTGCCCTATTTTCTTACTGTATGTTTGTAGAATCATGATTTTTCCTTTGAGGACAGCTTAAACTGCATCTCAGAAATTTTTGTGCATTTTTTTATTGTTATTATTTTCTTTCACATAATTATTAATTATTTTTATGATTTATTCTTTGAATTACTCATTATTTAGGATTTCATTGTTAAGTCTCCATTTAAGTCTGTGCCTTTTGTTTGTAATCCCTGAACCAAACTTCATTTTGTTAAGATCTGAAAAGGATGTATTTCCTATTTCTGCCCTTTTACATTTGTTTGTGACATCCTGTTTCCTAATACAAATTTGTAAAAGTTCCACATGGTTCTAACATTACACGTATTCTTTAGAAGTCCAATTCAGAAGATACCATAGGTCTTTTAGCTTTAATTTCTCCAGCAATGTGTTCAGTTTTAAATTTTCCCTTTTGTTTAGACTTATCCAAAACTGAAGAGGGATATTAAAGTCCCCTGACACTATTGTCTTACTCTCTATGTTTTCTTTTAGTTCATTTCTTTTATGAATTTAGATGTTATGGCATTTGGGCAATATAAATTTGTTATGAATATTGGTTAGTTGTCTATGGTTCCTTTCAACAATAATGCACTTTTCTTGTTTATCCTTTTTTATATCATGAATGTTTGCTTTTGCTCTGTCTGATAAAATGATTTCAAGTCTTGTTTTTCTGGATTCAGTTGATGCATACTAAATTTTTTTTCCAGCTTCTCATTTTTATTTGTGTGTGTGTACGTGTGTGTGTGTGTGCGTGCCTTTTTAAAGTGTGTTTTTTTAGACAACAGATTGTAGGGTTTTATTTTCTTAGCCAATCTATCGCTCTTTTTTGTTTTATTGTATTGTTAAATCCACCTATATTTAAAGTCATATGAGTTAAGTTTGTTTTTTCCTCCATTTGTCTCGAATATTTTTTCCACATTAGTATTCCCCCCTTTTTCTCTGTAAATATAGTATTGTTTCTCTTCAGATATTTTAGCTTAATCTTTTTTAAGGCAATCCTATTCTCCTTGGCTCTCTTCCTCTAATCCTTAAACCCTTCTTTGTTTATTACTCTTACCCTAATCTTGTTTATTAGTTTCTTTTTCTTGCTTGCTTTTATCTAGTTATTTAATTTTCCTTTCTCAATTAAGTAGTCAAGTAAAATTCCTCTTTGTTTTTCCCTTTGAACTTGTTTTATTTAGTTAATTTTTATAATTTCATTTTCTGTGCCTTTTTGTAAAAAGGGATTTCTTTCCCTCATTTTCTTCATTATTTATCTTTCTTTTCTGTCTATTCTATATTCATTTAATCCTCATGGAATTAAAGCTTCTAAAGTACTTATTTTGACTTTCTTCTAAATGGTTTCTATGTCATTGCCTGGTAGAACTTGTCCTTGGCTCCTTTTTGTATGTCATGTCTCACTCTCAGAAATACAAATCCCTGCAGGAATTCCTGGAAGAAATTTTCCTTTTCCCTGATTGTGCAGTTTACTATTGATCTTTGTCCTTCCCTTGGTCTTTTTTTTCTTTCTTGCCTCAAAATCTCCTCCCTAGGTTCATGCCTTCCCATTCTCCTTGCTGCTAGCTGCCCACAGAAACTCTGATTCCACTTCTGATGCAGGATGAGTGGCTTCTCTTAAGTATCAAATACCTGAAGATCATACCCATTTTAAGGTCCCCTTCTCGCTTTATAGAACCTCTCCCCAAAAGGAAAACACAATCCATGTAAGAAATAAGCCTAGTCAAACAAAACAAATCCACGTTGCTCATGTCTAAAAATATCTCATTCTGTACCTTGAGTTTATCTTCTCTCTATTAGGAGGTGGAGAGCCTGCCTTTATCTGAAGTTGTGATCATATATTGTGTTGATCATAATTCTTAAGTCTTTTGATATTGTTTTTTCTTTTTTAAAAATAGATTTTTATTGCTTTCTTTTGCTTTCACATTACCTAGATTTCTTCCTGTATACCTTCCCCTCACCCTTCCAGGGAGTTATCCCTTAGAAAAAGAAAAGAAATCTCAGCAAAACTGCTCAATATATTGAAAGAATATGATAGTATATGTGAGTTTTCTTACTCATGGGAATATGGGGAAGTGCCTTTTTTGTATCTCTTCTTTGGTTCCGAGCTCCATCTTTATTATTTGTGGTGCCTGTTCTTCAACTTTGGATTGATGCAGTCATTGTGTATATTGTTTTCCTGATTTGATTAACTTCATTTTGTATCAGTTCATTTAAATCTTTGCATGTTTCTCTGTATTCATCCATTTTATTGTTTCTTATAGCTCAGTAGTATTCCATTACATTCATATACCATAATTTCTTTAGTCATTCCCAAATAATGGGCACCTCCTTTCCTTCCAGTTCCTTGATACCATAAAAATGTACTGCTATACAATATTTTGGTATATATGGAGTCTTCCTTCCTTCCTTCCTTCCTCTTTCCCACTCTCCCTCCCTCCCTCCCTCCTTCTTTCCTTCCTTCCTTCCTCCCTCCCTTTCTCCCTCTCACCCTCCTTGGGATTTACAGCAAGCAATGGGATCTCTGGGTCAAAGGCTACAAATTGTTTTTGTTTGCCATATTGTTACAGCTGTATTAATTGTTCTACTTTTGCTCACTTCACTCTGTGTCAGCGTATGCAAGTCTTCTCAAATTTTTCTGAAATTGTCTTTCTGATAATTTCTTATTACATTACATTCATGAAACATAATTTGTATAGATATTCCCCAACTGTCACCACCTCTTCCAGTTCTTTACTATTACAAAAGACTTGTCATATTTATATTTGCATACCTATGGATCTTTTTTCTTTCTTTTTCATCTCTGGAATATAAAGATAGTAGTGATATAGTTTGGACAAGCATATGCACACATTAATGACCTTTGGGGTATAGTTTTAAAGAGCTTTCTAGAATGACTGGACCAATTTACAGCACTATCAACAGAACACCTGTATGTATGTCCTTCTCCAGCCCCTTCAACAACTATCATTTTCCTTTTTTTGCTCAATTTGGTTCAATAAACTTTTATTAAGGGACTTCTATGTGTTAGACACAGTACTAAGCATTGGCAATACAAATAAGAAAAAGAATGACAATTCTTACCTTCAAGGAGCTTACAATTGAAAGAGGAGGGTAAACACATGAAAAGAAGGTGAAAGGGGAGGGGAGAACCATGAGGTACTTGGCTGAGATGGGAGAGGGCATCTTGTTCTGTGGATATGAAAACAATCAGAGCTGCAAGGTCCAGATTCTACCTTCTATAAAGGAAAGCTTTGGGTAGAATAATTACCCCTCCCCCACCTCAGCCCTCCAATCAGAGAGGAGAAGAGGCTGAGGGAAATGGGGAGATCTTGTTATCTTTGCCAATGTAATGGGTATGAGGTAGAATCTCAGAGTGTTTTAATATACATTTTTTCTAATTATTAGTGATCTGGAGTATTTTGAACATGATTGTTGACAATCTTAGATTTCTTCCTTTTGAAAACTGTGTCTTTGTATCCTTTAATAATTTCTTTATTGGGGAATGACTCGTAGCCTTATAAATTTGAATTAGTTCCTTATACATTTTGAATATCAGAGAAATTTACCCAGTGAAAGTTTTTATCATCATGTTGTTAGCCTAGCACAGTTCAATTCAGTAAACTTTTTACTAAGCATCCACCATGTTCAAGAAACTATGTTAGTTGCTGGAGATATAAAGACAGATGTGCCACAGATCCTGCTCCCAAAGTCCTTTTGCCCTAATAAGGGAGAAAAGGTCTATGCACAAACAACCAGAATGTGAGGGATTTGAGGTGATGAAAGGGGGCCAAGCAAAAGTACTGGGAGAAATCTGAGGAGCAAGGATTTCATTTGGGCAAGGAGGGGAAAGGGGTGGGGTCAGAGGACAGCACAGAGGGAAGGACCTTAGGAATAATAAAAACTGACATTTATATAGTGCGTTAAGGTTTGCCAAGCACTTTATATACTGTCCTCAAGTATTTCAAAGGTTGTCATGTGAAAGAGGAATTCAGCTTGTTGTCCTGGGCCCCCGGAACCCAGAATGAGATGCAATACATGGAAGCTTCAAAGAGGCACATGCCGGCTTAATGTCAGGAAGAACTTACTAGCAACTGGAGAAATTCCTTAAGTAGACTGCTATGCCTCAGGAGATAGCAATTTTCTTTTCATTTTTCCTGGAGGTCTTCAAGCAAGTTGAACATTTGTTAATATTTTTAAAACCCTTCCTTCCTTCCTTCCTTCCTTCCTTCCTTCCTTCCCTCCTTCCTTCCTTCCTTCCTTCCTTCCTTCCTTCCTTCCTTCCTTCCTTCCTTCCTTCCTTCCTTCCTTCCTTCCCTCCTTCCTTCCTTCCTTCCTTCCTTCCTTCCTTCCTTCCTTCCTTCCTTCCTTCCTTCCTTCCTTCCTTCCTTCCTTCCCTCCCTCCCTCCCTCCCTCCTTCCTTCCTTCCTTCCTTCCTTCCTTCCTTCCTTCCTTCCTTCCTTCCTTCCTTCCTTCCTTCCTTCCTCTTTCTCTCTCTCTCTTGCTTTCTTTCATCGGGGTGACTTGTTCAGGGTCACATAGCTAGGAAGTGACTGAGGCAGAACTAGAACTCAGGTCCTCCTGACTCCAGCCCTGGTGCTCTATGTGCTGTGCCGCCTAGCTGCTGCTCCCATTTGCTGAGCATATTACAGAAGGGAGTCTTGTTCACAGGTGAGTTAGACTGGAAGGCCTCTGAGGTCCTTTCTAATTCTGAAATTCTCTGAATATTTGTATCACTTTTGAACCTTATAAAAACCCCATGAGGCCACTCTAACAGGTATTATTAGCCTCATTTTCTCGATTAGGAAAGAAGCCTAAGAGACTTGACTGAATTGCCCACAGTCGTACATGTCAGAATCAGGATTTAAACTCAGCTTTTTGCAGCTCCAAATCTAACATTTCATCCATTATGCCACGTTGACTCTACTTCGCCTTAAAGACAGTAAGGGACTTATGCAATGTTCTGATATTTGGATTCTTTCTCCTGGAAAAAAAGAAGCTTAAATTAATTTAATTTAAAACTAATGAACTATTTTTAATCAATTAATTAAATGTAGAAATAGCAATATGGTTGTCAATGAACTGCATATCGCAGAGTTAGCAGGGTGTATCTTACAGATCTATTGGCACCTGGCTGTAATGCTCTTAAGGAATTTGTATAAGGCAGGTCATTGTTCTGGACTGCAGCCAGGGTGTTTTAATTACTGCTATACCCAAAGGATCTCATTATCAAGTGAATTTGACTATGAGGCAATCCCATGACAAGGAAACACACTTACTCCTTTTTGAGGCCACTGACTATGTAATTTACTCATTAAGATGTAATTTTCAATTAACAACATTTATTAAGTACCTACTATATGTATGTGAAGCATTTTTCCTTTATTTCTCTCATTTTATTTAATTACTTCAATATATAGTACTTTACTCTTGGCTTGGAATTAATATAAGCAATTAAAATGCATAATAAAATCAAATCTGGTTTTGCAGGACTGCCTGCATCCTCTCTCAGCTCTTTTGCTTAATTGAATTTTTGAAATTTAATTCAAATTTGCCTTATTCTGAGTTAATGGTAACAATTCTATATTACTCCACTTCAAACATTTTCCAGTCCTATCAGAGTGTCCTTGCTGCTCCTCACTCATGATTTTCCATTTCCAATCTCCATACCCAGAAGGCATTTCTTCATCATTTCTACATCTTAGAAATCCTGGGTTTTTTTAGACCTCAGCTTAAGGGCCAGCTCCTTCAGAAAGTTTCGCCCTGGTTCCTCTAACACTCAGTGCCTCCCAGAAAAACTACCTTGTTTTTATTTTGTGCATATTTATATATGTACACGTTGTCTGCTTCTGTAGAATGTAAGGTCCATGAGGGCAGGGACTATTTCCATTCTGGGCATCCCGAGCATCTAGCACAGTGCCTGGAACATGATAAGCACTTAATAAGCGCTTTGTTGTTTGATAACAACTGCCATTTCTATAGGATGTCCCCAGAGTCTTGGCACAGTTTTAAATTGCTAAAACTTACCTCCTACAATGCTTTACAGTTTGTTAACAAGGTTCACATCTATAGTGTCACTCAAGCTTCATTTTTGTTGTTGTTGAGGTGATTGGGGTTAAGTGGCTTGTCTAGAGTACTCAACTAGGAAGTATCTGAGGTCATATTTGAACTCAGGTCCTCCTGACTCCAGGGTCAGTGCTCTCTCCACTGTGTCCTCTACTTGTTCCCATTTAAACTTCATATTCCATATGGTATTCCATATACAGTTATCCTCATTTTATGGAAGATAAAACAGGGGCCGTGAGAAGTTAAGTGACTGGCTCAGGTCACAAAGATAATAAAAGGAGGAGGCAGGATTTTAGGTCATCTTTTCTCCAAATCCAGGTACTTTAGTCACTACACCATGCAGTAGTAATATACTTACTACATCCTCTTACTCTGTCCTTTCATATCCCAAAAAAGCAAACAACACTCCTCCCTTTCTCGCACCAAACCCACGAACCTAATTCAGTTCCAGAGAACAATTTCATTCAGCACAGGGTAGAACAGAGGCTATTATGTGTATTTTCTGTAGTGTACCAGACAGGTTAAAATACCATTCCTATTAGGCTCACTGTCTGGAGTGGATCATGTATGCTAATCAGGAAGAGGGTCAAGGGAAAGGTACGAATATGGACCCAACTGTGCACAAACAGATAGGAGCTGTTGGTTTGCTCTTGTTTTCTGGTGTTAGTGGGCTAAGAAATTCATCCCTATCATATACACATATGTGTACATACATACTTATATACATATGCACAGTTACATACATATATACACAGTATACTTGCACCTACTACATATACAAAATGTACGCACGTGTGTATATAGAACATTGCATATTATTTATTAATGTTATCTATTATACATATTATGTTACATAATACACACACATATATGTTTCTGCCTCTTTCTGTAGGAAAAAAAGCCATCTTGCCTGTATTAGAGGTAAATGAAGATCTTTGGAAATGCTCTGGGTCAGGCAAGAGAATGTGGAGAAAAGAGTGACCCCTAAGGAAAGGATGCCTGGGTTAAGGGAGTGTTGTGAACTAGAAAAGCAGGGCTGACTTGAGCGAGTGAGACAGAAAACCAGATCTTAAGTCAATGGCAAGCTGGATGGGACCAGAGGAAAGCAGTCTGGAAGCAAAGAGCCATTTCTGGATGTGAGGTCCACGGGAAAACAGAGCACCCAGTTTGGGCTATTAGATTGCTGCTTAGAGCTGTACTTGGCCTGCTGTGTGTTGTGCCTGAAGAACCAGCAGAAAGGTTTTGTTTTCTCAAGGATCAGGGGTGCCAAGGGAAATATTTCTAGGGGAGTGGGGGTGGGGTAGGGTAGAAGCTGGGTGGAACTAGGAGGAAAAACCAGACTTTTCAGAGGCCCTGCAAGGGGTAACCTGGACCAGGTAGGGGCAGGAGTCAGCCACACTGTTTACATGTCATTTGCCAGCTTGTCTGGAGTTTGTATTCTGAGATTCTTCACATTCTAGAAAACTAGTTTCTTATACTCTCCACAGCTGGCTGAGGAGACATGTATGAAGCAGTTGTTGAGGAGGGATAGGGGAGAGACCTAAAGAGTAAGGCTGTGTTCTTATGGCTTTCACCTGAGGAGCCCAGTGATGGAAGACAGGGAGATTCCTGCCCTGGCTGCTCCTGGAATTTCATCACAAATGGGAGCGGCTGGAAAGACAGTGAACCCTCTTTTTTCCACCAATTCGATCATTCTCTTCCACTCACAAAACCATTCATTCATTCAATATCTCATAAACACCTTTTATTGTGTAAGGCAGGCACTGTTAGGTATATAGATGATAGAAAAATAAGAATAAGCAACAGCTAACATTTATATAGTGTCTGAAAGTTGGCAGAACATTTTACAAAAATTAACTCATTTGATCTTCACAACAGCCCTGCAAGGCACATGCTATTACTGTCCTGATTTTACAGATGAGGAAATGGAATCTGAGAGAAATCAAGGACCTTGCTCAGGGTCAGGCTCCTGGGAGGTATTGGAGGTGGAATTTAAATTCAGGTTTTCCTGATCCCAAGACCAATGCCAACACTCACAAAGACAGACATTCTTCCTATTCTTTTTCTTTCATTTTCTCACTCGTACTTTCATTTCTTTCCTTAATCCTAGGTGCCACTTCAGTTCATTCTTTTTTACTCATTTGCACGATGCTCTCTTTCTTTTCTCTTAAAATTTTTTTATGTTTGTACATGGAACCTTGGGCACAAGTCAGTGTCAATATATAGATATACACACGTCTATATGTACATGTACACAAATGTGCATATACACATATGTACATACATATGCATAGACAAAGAAACAAGACACAAGGTGTCCTAAAAATCTTAGTGTAGTCTAAAGGGTTTTTGTTTGTTTGTTTAAAACAACACTAAGTTTAAAACCACACTAAGACTTTTGGGACACAATGTGTATATATGTGTCTATAGAGAGGAAGGATTGTGCATGTATGAGCATGAGTCTGAATCTGGATTATTGATTGCAGTCAAGAACACCTGAGCTGAAGGTTATTCTATGACATTTGCTGGCAGTGGAATCCTGGGCAAGTCACTTAATCTTTTAGTGATCCTAGTGACCCTGGAAGAGTCTAAGTTGTTGAGCAGGTGCTCAACTGAATGGGTAGAGGGGGTTTCCTTACTGGGAGGTCTGCACCTAAATGTATCCATAGGTCTAGACTTACTGCAAAGACATCACAACCCAAATGGGTTCATGCACCCACAGTTGTGACCATTAAGACTGAAAGGTTATCGGACCTGCTTTATTCTTATTAACTCTTCAGGGTCTCTGTTTTAAGGAAAAGTATGACTAATTTAACTAAGAACACAATCATCCAAAAACAAAGTCCCCTTTCTTTCGTGCTTTTCTGACCCTCCTCCATATCCACAGTCTTTCCAGTTCATAGTGGTGGCACTGTGCCAGCCTGTCAACAGAAAGATAAAAGCTCCAAGGAGATAACTGAGAGCAATGAGACAGAGTCAGAGCAGCAGTTCTCAAACTCTTTGGTCTCAGGACCCCTTGACATTCTGAAAAATTTATCGAGGGCACCCAAGAACTTGAGTTTTTACCTATTGATATTTCTTGTATTAGAAATTAAAATAAACACATTACATGTTAATATAAATAGCCTACTTTTAAAATAAAAAGTAACTATATTTTACAAAACAAAAACAATTTAGGGAAAAGAGTGGTATTGTTTTACATTTTTTGAGGGGCAGTTAAATCTTTTTAATGTCTAGCTTAGAAGTCAGCTGGATTCTTATATTTGTTTCTGCATTAAATTGATTGTGATATAGACTAATATTAAGGATAAAATGAGAATATTGTAAAGCACTTAGCATAGTACCTGGTACATAGCAGTTGCTATGTAAATGCTACTTGTTGTGATGATTTTTGTAACTACTTAAAGAAAATCTGGTCTCATGCATATATATAGTTTGAAAAGGAAGGAATATTTTAATAGGAAAATAATGTTTTGGTGTTATGAAGGTAGTTTTAACTTCAAACACCCTCTGAAAGGCTTTCAAGAATACCCAGGAGTACTCAGACTACACTTTGAAAATTGCTGATGTATAACAAGGTTCAGAACAAATCTTCATCTTAGCATAATATCTAGAGCTGGAAGGCATCTCAGAGCCACTTAGTCCATTTTACAAATGAGGGAGCTGAGTCCCAGGAAAGTTAAGTAAGTGATTTGCTGAAGGTCACCCAGGGAATGCTACAGACAAGATTTGAACCCAGGTTCTCTGACTTCAGTGCTACAACTCTTTCTACTGTACCACAAAGTAAGTAGCTTGTCATTATCACTGTCCTTCCTCCCCTTTCATTATTACTATTAATATTAAGGGGTCTTTTACTTTACAGAAGTCACTTCTGACTATCTATGACTCTACCGTAATATTCTCAACCTCAGTTGCTAGATTCTATTTACTAAATATAGGCACTCCCCTAGATTCTGTCTTGTCCCGTCCTTTACATTGTATTTCTTTTTCCTCCTCTCCTCCCCTCTCCTCTTAATCCCTTTCTCTCCCCTCCCTTTTTGGCCTTCCATCTTCCTTTACTCCTCTTTGTCTGCATCAACAATTACTTGATGGACATCTTCACCTGGATGTTTCACAGGCATTTCAAACTCAATATATTCAAAACAAAACTCATTATATTTCTTCCTAAGTCCATCCTTCATCCAAACTTGAGAATAAGATGTATTGTTTCATTTTCTTTTCATTTACCTGAGTAATAAATTTGCTTCCCCACCTTAACCACTGGAGATGGTACTTCCAAGTTGCTTCCTCAGAAGATCCCTTTTGGCCTTTCAGGCTTCCATCCAAGACTACCCAAGTCCACAGAAAGGGCATTAGGGAGAAAGAGAAAGAAGGGAAAAGTTTTTTCCAAGACAAGAATTTATTTTATTTCCTTGAATTTTGATGATGGTATGTTTCTTACCCCTTCTGATGGAAAGCCTCCTGACTTATAGAGCCAACTCTATAGGGTAGCTTCTGCTTACCCAAGGTTTAATGTATACAGAGAAAGAATGTGTTCTCTCTCAAGGTCACACAGTGACTCTCCTCAGAACTCAAAATAGAACTGGTGAAGCTTGCTTTCCCTTCTTCTATGCTGTATTTAAACTTAGGCCTATCAGACTCCACACTCTTGAATTTCATTTAGGATTTTAGCTCAGGTCAGTTGATTGTTTAATTGGTTTCAGTCTGTAGAATTGCCCAGCTCTCAGCTTTCCATTAGGGTTTTGAGGAGACTGAACCTGGACCCGAGTCCACCATGGTGACACCTTAGCATACAGGTCTGAGGGGGCTGTCAGACAACCTTTCTCATTGCCAGCCTTCAGATGGAGATTATCAAGCAAGTGTTCCTCCTGATCATCTTTGGTAGCTGTCCAGAAAGAAATCAAAGTTCCTTTTGCTTTTCCTGCAAAGAGTAATGGGGAGCCCTCGTGTTCCAGCCAACAATCCCTCTTCTCAATAAAACAAATAGGTCTGAAGGTTGGCAGTTAGCTGAGTCTTTGCTTAAGACATAAAGGCAGTTCTGTCTGCCTGCAGGGTAAATATACAGCAAGCATTTAACTCCTTACTAGATAAGTCACACTGAGATGCCTTGAGAATAAGATGTATTCAGTTTCAGTTTATTTTTGTTTATCTGATTAATAAATTTGCTCCTCGCCAAGTCACTCAGCCCTCGATGGGGGTACAGAATGAAAAAGCTTCACAGAGAGCATGTAAAACAATGATCCCCTTAAAGAAGTATACATTTTAAAAAAGAAATCAGGGTGAGCAGGTGGGGTTGAAATGCATCCTAAACTTGTGCCTTTCAGGAAAGGTAGATTACTAAGACAAGTCATTCCTGGTTCAATTCAGCAAACTTTTACACGGTACCTCGTATGTGCTGAGTATTATGCTAGATGCTGGGGAATACAGAGGGAAAAACGGTACAATTCCTGTCCTCAAGGAGGTTTTTTTCTATTAATGGTTTTAAAAATTGTATATATGTATATGTAATACATATATGTTTATACTGATCTTTTCTTTCTTTTTCACATTTACTCCTCGTCTCTCCTCCCCTCCCCTTTCCTTTACCCCTCCCTCTTATTTACAAAGTACCTCAATATATTATCTCATCTGATCCTCCTATGAGGTAGACGCTATTATTATTATTGCCATTTTACAGAGAAGGAAACTGAGGCTGAGCAAAATCAAGTGAACTGCATGGCCCCACATGGGCTCATGTAGGTGTCTGAGTTGGAATTCGAATTCAAGTCTTTCTGACACCAAGTCCAACACTTTACTTCATTGTCCCACCTTGCTACCTTATGAGTCTCATGAGAAATGCCACTCATTTAACTTCTACTTCTTGGATTTTTGAGGTCAATATTGTTAAAGGGTGATTGTACATAAACTCCATGCAAACATCTGAAAGGCGTTCCCAGCCCCGGAGTGGATCATTCCTTCCTCCTTTGCTAGCTAACCAAGATTTTGGTGTTTCCAGAATTAAACAAAGCTGGAGTTTATTATTATCATCATTATTAAAATAATCCTATCGTACCCATACTTTGAGAAGACCACTGGCAAGGAAAAAAATTGCCCATTCTAAGTCCACAGACCTCCCAGCTTTAAAGGGGTTGTGGAGCCACATGATTTTTTAAAATCCCAGATGTTCTTATCAGGCATACTGAATCAGCTGTTTGGTAATTATCTCAGCTATTTTTGTCTAATGGGAAAAGTAAAAGTGAGTTTCTGATATTTGAACTGTTCACTTGAAATGACTAATACCGAGGATATGGGGAATATTAAAATCACTATTTTGGATGGCGCTCTTACATAGGTTTGTGGTATAAAGTGCATGGTTTTTACAGTCTTTAAAAAAAAATATCCAGATACACTTTTTGTATGTTTTAAATGATTTCTCACCACCTCCGTGCTAGTAAAGTGAAATCTGATGGAAAAACTCTATGCAAAATCACATCTAATGTGTGTGTTTTATTTTATTTGTGAAGGAGTGGAGGTGGGAAATGGTTTCTCCGTGTAAGACTTTATTAAAAGACCCTCCAAATTAAGACTGCAGTTGTAGTGACATACAATCCCTTACATACGTCACTTCATTTGATTCTCATAGCATCTAGTTAATCTAGATAGTATCAGTATTATCCCCATTTCTCAGCTGAGGAAACTGAGCCTGCAAGAGGTAAAATGATTTGCTCAAGATCATGTAGCTCTCAATCAATCGATAAGCATCAGCCTTACTATGTGCCAGGCATTGTGCTAGACCAGCGGCAAGGAAGCTGCAGCCTCAAGGCCACAGGTGGCCTTCTAGGTCCTTGGGTGTAGCCTTTTGAGTCCAGGTTTTATAGAACAAATACTTTTATTAAGGGAATTTGTTTTGTGAAGTTTGGATTCAGTCAAAGGGCCACCCTCGAGGACCCAGAGGACCATATGTGACTTTGAAGTCACAAGTTCCCCATCCCTGTAACTAGACATTGGGGATTCAGAGAAAAAAATGAAAAGGCCCAGATCTCAATAATTTTACATTCTTTTGGTAGTGACATCATGTATCAAGTGTGTGTTTGTCCTTCGTGGCTAAAGAAGACTATGCCCTCAGAGAAATGATGACATGACTTGCACTTGTTTTGAGTGAGGGAGGGCTGTGCAGGTTACCAGCCTCACTTCTCCTCCAGAGCCATCTGAATCCAGTGACCAGATATTCATTAGGATGACTTGAGATGACCCAGGATGAGGCAATTGGGGTTAAGTGACTTGCCCAAGGTCACACAGCTAGTGAGTGATAAGTGTCTGAGGTGAGATTTGAACTCAGGTCCTCCTGACTCCTGCACTGGTGCTCTATTCACTGCACCACGTAGCTGCCCCCTCATGTACCACATATCTACAAAATAAATACAGAAATATAAGGTGATTCTTAGTTTGATGGCATCAGAAACTGGGAGTGGGATGAGGAAAGTTCTCGAGTAAGAGGTGATACTTGATCTCAGCTTTGAAGGAAACTGGGGATTCTAAAAAGTGGAGGTGAGGAAAAAATGCATTTTGGGGATGAGAGATAGTCAGTATAAAGTATCAAGATGGGATATGGGGTATTGAGTATGAGTATTGAGAAGGGTGGTTTGGATGGACCATAGAATATGTGGAATATGAAATGGCAGAGCCTCTAAAACTAACTCCCAATCATGTACTCTTTCTTCTGTACCCCACTGACTTGCTTGATCTCAGACTATTTCCTTCTCACTCCGAGGAGCCCTGGGAATACAAAGACCTGATAGCTGGTAAGTGGGACCTCAGGGCAGGCTGGGGGGAGAAGAGACATTGGCCTGGGCTAGGTTAATTTGCTAGCTAGCTTTTGGTTGACTTCTAAGGGCAAATGAAGATTGTCTTCAGGGCTAGGGTTAGAGTTTTGTGGAGATCAAACATGGTCCAAGGTCCTTAAGTACACAAACAACTTAGGCAAACTTCATAAAGCAGAATTGGCAAAAGGGAGTCTGACAACTAAGGACCAAGACAGAAAAATGGAGTCAGTGAGTGGCAAGGCAAAATGTGGGTTGGGGTGTAGGGTATAGGGTGTGAATGTAGGTGTGGTTGGGTTGGGGGTGTTTGGCTGACTCTAGCTAGGGTTTCCATAAATATTGCCTTATTCACTCTGGAGGGAGTGTTGCACCATATCCTTCTTCCATCAGTGCCTTGAAAAGAGATACCTGAAATCTGAGGTTCTAGAGCAAGAACCCAAAACTAAAAAACTCTACATAGTTATACCCCTTCATGGCACCATGCAGAGTGGATGGACGTTATTTCATCCATTGCACAGATGACCAAATTTCTTGATTTCATTGAAAAGTGAGGATTCAAACTCCAGCTGGTGCACATCGGCAGGGGAGTAATCAACAAATCTCCAAGCATTTATTTAAGCCCTTGCTATGTTTCAGGCACTACGCTGATGACTGAGGATATAAAGAGACAAACCCCCAAATAAATGCCTGTCCTCAGGGAGCTTACATTCCAATGGGGGAGACAACTGCTACATAAGTACATATATAAAAGGTAAATACAGAGTAGAATGTGCCTTAGAGGTGAAGGCACAATGATTCATAGGCTCATAGATCTAGTACTGGGAGGGACTTCAGAAACCTGTCCAACCCCATTTTACAGACAAGGAAACTCAGGCCAGAGAAACTTAAGTGACTTGATCTTCAACCCATGTCTTAGAATGCTTTGTTAAGTACTAACTGTAAGTAAAGAGCCTCTAAACTAAGGTTCTCCCCCAGTTTTCCCATTTACTTTGATATATCAACGAATCTGTTATCTCATAGGCATGAATACTCCCTCCACCAGTGAAAATCAGTATCCATTCATGCATTTTTCCTCTATGTGATACTTGTCTGTGTCTCACCAATCACCACAGAGTACTCACCTTATGCACTACATGGTTTTCTTTGGGTCCTTTAGCTGTCTTAGGTATCATTGCAGCATATGGACTTTGTGTCATCCCTTGATTTTGCCATAATAAACTCTTATTTCCTTTTCTTACTCAACATTTTATGGATCATATCTTTGACTCTACTTACTGCCTGCATTATAATCTTGACTTGATAGAATATAGGCTCCTTGAAGGCAGGAGCTATTATATTATCTTTGTATCTCCAGCACTTAGTAAAGTATCTGTCACTTAATGAGTTAATTAAAAAATTTCCTAATGATTGAGTGATTGATCCTTTCAGGCTGAAACCTATATCTCTCCCTTCCCTCTATCTCCTGGCACATACTCCAATTCCACCCTGCACCCATAACTGGTAACACTGCAACGAATGTCTCAGCCACAATGGTGTCTCAGGCAGGACTCAGGCAGGGGACGTTTTCAAGTCTGCTTCCCTGCTCAAACCACAGGTTTCCTTTTTAGCACTTTTGGCCCCTGAAGAATCAGATTGCGTCACTTCTTATTTCTTGATGTCTTCCAGTCACTTGAACTTTGATTTTGCATTTTCCAGAGATTTTGCCCACATGGTGTTCTGTTTCTAGACTTCCCAGGCCATAGCCCTAAGTTTAGCTTTTGTGAAAAGTTTCTGCTTTCCAGACATTTGTAGGTATGCTTTGGACTTAGCTCCACCAACTCTAAAACATCCTGAATCATTGAGCCAAAAAGTATTTATTAAGGGTTTACTATGATGACACAGAGGGGAAGAGAATGATATAAGATATGATTTCCATTCTAGTGCAGTTTACCGTTGTGTTCAGTCATTTTTCCGTTCTGTCTGACTCTTTGTGACTCCATTTGGGGTTTTCTTGGCAAAGATACTGGAGTGGTTTCCCATTTCCTTCTCCAGATCATTTTATAGATGAGGAAACTGAGACAATCAGGGTTAAGTGACTTGCTCTGGGTCTTATAGTTAGTTAAGCGTCTGAGATCAGATTGGAACCTACAAAGGTGAGTCTTCTTGACTCCAGGTCCTTCATTCTATCCACCATGCCACCTAGCTGCTCCCCAACAGCTTATACTCAGAGCAAATTAGCAAATGCTTCCTGAGGTGTCTCTATCTAGTTGGGGGAAATAAGATGGATAATTTTTTTAGGTTTTTTTTTCTTTCATATGGAACAGTAAAGCAGTGTTGAATGCCAAGAGTATGGTGTGGATAGTCAGAACTGCTAGTGGTCAGAGGAAAGGAGAGGCAAGCAGTGGTCAGGGAAGACTTCCTGGATGTAGGAATTAAAGCTGGGGCCTTGAAGGATGGGTAGAACTTTGATGTGACAAGTAAGGAGGGATTTATAATCTGGGAAATTGTACCGTGTTTTTTAGTTACCTCAACCTGCTTCCTGCTGCCAAAACCCATATTTTTAATAATTATATTCTCTTAGTATTACTATGCATAAAGTATGTGCTGAGTGGATCAGCTCACTCTGGAGAAACATTCTCATTAGTCCTTTCCTTTTCCCTCAAGGGCATTAGTTCCCTAAGTGGAAAGAGAAGGGCCAGTGAGAACACCCTCCCAGCATGTGTGGAGACACTCAACCCAGACGTTGTGCAGACCTGTGTTTTTCAGTGATGCTGTGAATCATACACACCATAATCTATAAGGAATCCAAATTGCAATTGACCCAAGGTATAACACAGTAACCAAATCATTACCAAAGATAACCTGTTGAAAGAAATGGTATAAAAAAGAGGTGGTGTAAAAACATCATGGAAGACAAATAGGACTAAAAAAGGGAATGGTCAAGTGAGTTGTAGTAAGCTCTGTTTTGCTGATAGAAGCTCTTAGAACCCTATGAGGGGCTAATGGTCAAAATGTAGACCTATCTTTCTTCCTCTCAGTCCAGAAGGATGCTTAGCTAGGTTTCTCTTGCCTGTATTAGTGGAGACATAATAGTTGACAAATACCATCGTCAAGTCATCCCTTATACCCATCAAGAAGGATAAAGATACTGAAACAAATAAGAGACAGATTGCAGCTGTCATGTATATTTATGCATCACTTCAAGGTTTCCAAAGTACCTTTCTCACAATAACCTTGTAAAGTAGGGAAGTGATAGTATATCCTTCCCATTTTACAAATGAGGAAACAGGGCCCTTGAGAGTGAAGTTACATGGCTGCTAAGGAGTTAGAGGCAGTATTAGGTCCATCCAGCACTTCTGGCTACATTATTCTGCCTTCTCTCTTACTCAGACTGTCTTAGTCATGATGAATAGTTCTGTAATAAGAAAAGACGCACACAGACTGATTTTTATAACTGACTCAACCAATTTGTAACTAATTGATACTCATTGTTTAATTAATTGAACCTTGAATAGAAACCAAACTACACCCAAGCAAACTTCAAACAATACAGACAAAGAGAACAATGCAGATGATCTCACAATCACAAAATTATGTGGGAAAACCAGGTGAGGGAGACTGGGAGGAGTGTTTCCACACCAGCTGGTCTTCTCCCATTTGAAATATTCTAGAAAAATTGAGAATTTAAAAAATAATTTAAAAAAATACTTTGTTTTTGAGTTGTTTTTCAGTCATGTCTGACTCTCTCTGACGCCATTTGGAGTTTTCTTGGCAAAGAGACTGGAGAGGTTTGTCTTTTCCTTCTCTAGCGCATTTTACAGATGAGGAATTGAGGCAACAGGGTTAAGTGACTTGCCCAAGGTCACACGGCTAGTAGGTGTCTGAGGCTCAGCTCATCAAGAGGAGTCTTCCTGACTTCAGACACAGTACTCCATCCACTGTACCACCTACTCTACATTACCCTAAATATGCTTAGGAATATTACCTCACACATTCGCCATCCTAGTGAACAGCTACTGTATTTTTCAATGATGCTGAATCATTAGGTACAGTTGTTATAATTAATCTTAGGGCCTCAGTCTGACTTCATTTGGAGGACAAATTCATCTTTCCCAGGGAAAAGAAGAGCATTGCCTGTAAGCCACTGGGGAGGGGAGTCTATATAGAGACAGACTTCAGATGCCTCATATACATTCCCCCAATAGCAGAATGATTATTTTTTTAAAGCTGCATTTAGTGTTCCCCAGCTACCTGTTTTTGCTTCTCTCCTCCCTTTTCTCCCCACACCAAAACTTATATCAATGGTTTTTATAATTCTTAAACCCTTTATTAGTTTTGTGGATGGCGTCTGGCCTCTGGCAAATGACTTGCTTATACCATCGTTTGCTGAAAATCCTTGGGTTGTAGAATCTGGCAACTCACTGCCAGAGAAGGGACATACTGTCTGTCTATCTGTCTGGACCCTTGTTCCTCACAACCAGCCATAGAGGCATGAGGAACACTGGAAGGAAGGCCCCCAAAATGCTGATATTGGCCCTAGAGTTGTTTTGAAAGACAACAACATAGTAGGAAGGAGGAAGGAGATTTCATTCCCTGAGAACTTTTCTGTTCAGCTCTGGGAACAATAGCAGCAAAGTGTATTTCTCAGGGATGAGTCTGAACTAGGTCAATAATGGTGGGGTTAACATTGAAAGTAGGTTGAAAAGACTCTCCTCTTTCCCCTTGATTGAACTGCTTTATTTTGGAACTTCCTCATAGAATTCAGAAAGGCATCATTGCTGTATTTTGAATATGCTTGTTAAAGTTTTTAACAGAAAACCATTCATCCTACAAACACATGGTCAGCTGCATTCTTGGTATGATTTTATTACAGTGAGGGGAGACAAGATTTTTTATCTTTCTCCAGCAGACTGTAGCTCAGGCCTCATCATGGAAGCTCGTGTGAAAATAGGATTCAGGAACAGAAAATGACATTAAGCAAATGCTCGTGAATCTGCAACAGCTCCCTACTGCCTACTGCACCAAGCCTAATGCTTTCTGTCTGGATTTTAAGAACTTTCTTAGACTGAGTCTGTTCTATTTAGCCAGTCTTTGATTTTGTAATTTTCCAGCAGGAATTCTGCACGTTAGTGAGAACCTAGCCATAGCCCTTTTTAGTTGAACTCTTCCAGAGTTCTGTGTTCCCTTTCCATTCCAGATCAGTGCTTCTCAATCTGTGGGTCACAGATAATTTTGTGTGTGTGTGTGTGTGTGTGTGTGTGTGTGTGTGTGTGTGTGTGAGACAGACAGACAGAGACAGAGAGAGAAAGACAGAGACTGAGATCGTGGAGTTATTGTGAATGGTCCATGAATCTATCAGTAAACAAAGATTCTTCCTGTCAATTGAATAAATGGCATCTTACAAATACGTTTTACTAGTTTTGAAATAGGGTATGTAGATGGCGCAGTGGATAGAGAGCTGGGCCTGGAGTCAAGTAGACCCATCTCCCTGAGTTCAAATCTGGCCTCAGACACTAGCTGTGTGATCCTGGGCAAGTCTGTTTGCCTCACTTTCCTCATCTGTAAAATGAGCTGAAGAAAGAAATAGAAAAAAAAAAATATATATACATATGTACATACACATCTATGCATATAAAATGATTTGTCAAAAACCATATATGTCTAGTAAGTAATAGGGCCAGGACTGAAACCCAGTTACTGTTACCTTAGATCCATGGTTACTTTCCTTATACCATACCACTTCTATCTTAGGACCTCCTCTGTGCCAAATATAGTAGAGAATATAAGACAAGGGACACAGGGACTAAAGAAATTATAAATGTGGTCTTATCTTAGAATTAAGGGTTGTTGTTTTTCAGTCATGTCCCACTCTATGTGACTGCTTGGACTTTATCCATGGCTTTTTTTTGGGCACAGATACTGGAGTGTTTGCCATTCCCTTTTCCAGTATGTCCCTATTTTAGAGATGATTTGCCTCCAATACTCTCTCTCTCTCCCTCCTTCTTCCTCCCCATCCTTCTCTTCTACCTCTTTCCCCCATCTATATCCATCTTCCTTCCTCCCTCCCTCCTTCCCTCCCTTCTTTCTTTTTCCTTCCTTCCTTCCTTCCTTCCTTCCTTCCTTCCTTCCTTCCTTCCTTCCTTCCTTCCTTCCTTCCTTCCTTCCATCCTCCCTCCCTCCCTCCCTCCCTCCCTCTCTCTCTCTCTCTCTCTTTCTCTCTCTTTCTCTCTCTCTCTTTATAGCTTATAGTTCAAGGTCTTGGATATCTCTGCTCCCAGGGAGCAGCCCCATCATGAATGACTGGGGAATAGCTCAGCCTGCCTGCTGTGTTTTTTGTACCAGCATTCTATAGCCCTGTCACATAGTGTGATATTGTGCCTTGATGTGACCCTTTTGCCTGGGTGCTCATTACTCAGCAACTCCTTGTACAGTCTGCTTACAGCCCTTCTCTGTGTGCGTTCAACCTAGTCCAGTGGAACTGAGGTTGCTTTAGCAATGGTAGACTGGCTTTGCTCCAGACCCACATTCATTTGGATTACTGTAGCTTTTTGAGGTGCCAGAGTGCTGGAATGACCATTGTCCGATGTTCTCCAAGCTCTTAGCATTACAGCCACTCTGGTGTAAGGGGTCATCAGGCAACTCTTTGCCTGGGGCTAGCATATATTAAATGCGCAATGCACATCTCTTGGACAAAGACACCTACAAGCAAGTTTTTAACAAATCAGGGCAGCCTTCTCAGAGCATGGAATCTCAGTTTCAGGGATCAGTATAAATAGTGAGTGGTCATGTCTATGAGTAGCCTTGTGTCAGGTGGCAGGAATCAAAAGTGTTGTGGACATCAAAGCCAGCATCAGAGAAAATGCGTCTCTGAAACTACCTAAGACAGGTACTTAACACACAGCAAATGATATATCATCAAGATTTTGTAGCTCTCCCAGATTCCAGGGACACTGACTGTCTTTCTTTGAGTCTCTAGTGCTTAGCACGATGCCTGGCACATAGTAGATTTTTAATAAATACTTATATACTCACCCAAATGAGTGACCACCCTGCATGTCTGGAATGTATTCCATACTCATTTCTGCCTTTTGAAATTCTTTTCTTTCTTTTAAGGCCCAGCTCAAGTGGCACTTCTGGAGCCTTATTCTAGTTGAAAGTGATCTTTATGGTGAAAGTGATGCTGCTTGGCATACCAATGAGAGGGGAAGTTAGATGGCTCAATGGATGGAGCATGGGACCTGGAGTCAGGAAGTCTCATTTTCCTGAGTTCAAATCTGGCCTCAGACACTAGCTATGTGACCCTGGGCAAGTCACTTCATATCTGTTTTCCTTAACACTGGAGAAGGAAATGGCAAAGCACTCCAGTATCTTTGCCAAGAAAGCCTCATGGGTACTATTGGCATGCTATGGTCTATGGGGTCATGAAGAGTAAGACACAACTGAACCCCAACATAGTGGTGAGACTACTGGATTGATTCAGAGGATGACATTTAAATCCTATCTCTTCTCCATACTACCTGGGTGACTTTGGACAAATCAACTACTTTTCTAGGTTGCAGCTTCCTCATTTATTGGGTTGGACCAATCGATAAGTCAACAAGCATTTATTTAGCACCTATTAGGTACTTCTGGGCATTGCATTTTAGGTTCTGGGAAGACAAAAACAGGAGGGGGGGTGGTCCCAGCCCTGAAGGATCTTACGTTTCTTTGGCAGGGACAACATGTACATACACATGAGTGATTTCAGAGGGAGGCATTATCTAGCCATTGAGGATATGGTGGGGATGGGACTAGGAAAAGTTCATGAGCTGAGGCTTGAAGGGAACTAGGATTCTAAAGAGCAGAAGGAAAGGATAGAAACAGATGACAACTGGGCAAAGGCTACGGTGGGAGATGGAGCCTTTCATGTGAGGAATAGCCTGCATGGAATGCAGTGTTTGGAATGAGACTAATGTGCAATAAGTCTGGGAAGTTAGGTTAGAGTCAGATGATCTGTAAGATTTCTTTCAATTCTAAAGAAGAAATGATGTGTTATAGCAATATAGATTGCTGTACCCCCCTTTAATAGAGATCTTGATATTGGATTTAGTAGATTTATCCTAGAGAATTGCCTGAGGGTGAGGACTTGCCCAAGGGCACATATTAAGAGATAGAATCAGAATTTAAATTCAGGTCTTCCAGCGCTCCATCCACTAAGGAGACTTCTTTTTTAGTTTTAAGTTCTGTAATTTTCTAGAAATTTAAATTAATTTTTTGTTACATTTGAAACTCCAAACTCTCTCCCTCCTTCTCTCCCCAATAGAGGAAGCCACCATCTGACACAGATATATCCATAGCTACGTCTGTATTTGTATCTATCTACAAACATAAGCATCCTTATGTTTCTCAGTTCTTTCGCTGGAGGTGGATAGAATCTTCCTTCATAAATCCTTTGTAGTTGATTTGAATATTTATAATACTCAGAATAACTTAGTCATTCACCCTCATTCTTTGAACAATATCGCTGTTACTGTATGCGACATTCTCTTGGTTCTGCCCATTTTACTCATTATTTCATGCAAGTCTTCTCATGTTTTCCTAAAATCAACCTGCTCATCATTTCTTATAGCACAGTAATAATTCATCACATAAAATTTCTTACACTTCACATGGTCCTTTCCTCTGCCTTTATCACATTCTACCATGTACCATACTTATTCATGTATATGTGTTATCAGGATTACCTCTAGTGTTAGGAACTCGGAGACACTTTGTTTTTGAAGAGGATCAGTGACATCATGGGGCAATGTCTTGACTCACCCACGAACTGGATTTAAGTGAAGCAGAGTTGCACAGTCATTAGCCTCACTCTCTCTTCCAGAGTCAGCACAGTACCAGGAAAAGTCAAGATGACTGAGATGGCCTGGGATACAGTGGATGGATGATGTTGGTGTCTGTGATGTCTAACTAAGCTCTAGGCTCTTTACAGTGTTGTCTTCAGCCACCTTCATGGCCAATGGAACAAATTGTTCTCATCGGCCTATTCTACGGGGGATCAGGAAAGGTTTCTTGCAGAAAGTGAGATTTTTATTTAGGATCTTAAAAAAGCCGGGGGAGCCAGGAGGTAGAGATAAGAGAGAGATATAGAGGCCTGGTGGATAGACCCCTAGGGTGGGGGAGATTGAGGGGCATGTATGAGGAGTACCAAGGAGGCCAGTGTCACCAGGTCACATAGTACACGGTTTAAGAAGTACCTGGAAAGGTAGAAAGGGACCAGGTTATAAAGGGCTCTAAAAGTCAAAAAGAAGATTCTACTGAGCCACTGATCAGGCCTGTGCTTTAGCATGACTTATTCATTTGACAGTTAATTGGAGGAGGACTGGAATGGGGAGGGATTTGAGATAGGGAGATTGACCAGAAAGTATCATAGAGTCCAGGTGGGAGGTGATTAGGTCCTGCAACAGGGTGCTTGGTGGTGTTAGAGGAGAGTAGAGGACATATACGGGAGATGTTACTAAAGCAAAATTGAGGAGATGGGGAGGGAAGGATCCTGGATGACCCCTAGGTGGTGAGCCTGGGAGACTAAGGGGATAGTGGTATCCTTGACAGTAATAGAGAAGTAGGAAAAGGTGAGTGTTTGGAGGGAAGTCATAATGATTTCAGCTTTGGACATGTTGATCTGGTTCCCATAGTTCCAAATCCAAAATGCCCTCATGCTTCAGTCCTAAGCACTGTATCTTCTTAAGGCTTTCCTCCCTGGCTGACTGACTTGTACCATGTCCTTTCCTGGAATCCTAGATCCAAGATTATCATGGTTTGAGATCCTGGGGATTTCAGCTGGCACCTGAAACTGAGAATTATAAATAAAATTGAACATAGGTATCCCTAGGTCCATTTCTTGGAAGTGGGGTAAAAGAGGGAAAGGGGGAAGGAAATTCTTCCCCTTTTCCTACTTCAGTTCATGGCACCTGGGCTGTGAGTGAACTGGAAACTCCACCCTTTGGATGCAGCAGAAAAGTACGTGAGCCAGAAAGAGATCTAGCAAGGGAGTGACCAGCTCAGTCTCACAAGTTTTAAAGATTCAGCTCCTTTTCTTTCATATGGTAGGGGATGTGATGGCCTCCAAGTTAGACAGTCTGGATATGCTCCAAAGGCCCCTCAAGGTGCCTCCATGTTAGGCAATCTGGGCATGCTCACACAAGCCCTAGTCATAGTTAATTATTCCCACACACTGCCTAGTCCTGGGGTGGGGAGCCTGCTGCCTCAAGGCCACCCACAACCCTCAAATTTGACCCTTTGATTGAATCCAAACTTCATAGAACAAATCTCCTTAATAAAAAGATTTGTTCTGTAAAACTTGGACATGGTCAAAAGGCTGCACCCAAGGACTCGAATGGCCTCTAGGCATCAGGTTACCCCTGGCCTAGTCCATGAAAGGTACTTACTAAATATGTTCTGCTTAAATAAAGCTTTGGAGACAGGAAGACTTGGGTTCAAGTCCTGTCTCTGGAACATATTGACTGCATGACCATTAGTAAATCATTTCATGTCTCAGTGCCTTAGTCAACTCTCTAAGACTATCAGTTTCAAAAGAGTTGCTGATCTGTATGATTGAAGGAGTTTCTACATGGGGTGTTCTCTAAATAGATGAAGTCACAGGCTTGAACAAAAATAAAACAGAACAAAAAAACCCCCTCTGCTTTCTTTTTAAAAGAAAAATATTAACTCTAATTTCATTTCCTACTACTTAAGCTTTAGTTTCCCTGATACATTATATTTCTCTGGGATTATAAAACAACTTTTCTAATTTTACCCATAAGCAGGCTGCACATAAGAACGTTCATGCTGTTTTCCTGCAGCCTTGTTTGGCCAGTTGCCAGTCTGCTTCTCTGAACTGTATACTCTTTAAAAATTAAGACTTAGAGTCCACCTAATAATCAGGCTGATTTTATTTTGAACTATTTGTAATGAAATATAAAACCTTTGGATATGTATAACTTCAAGGAGAGTCTCAACCCTTTGTTACTAGTGTGAATCTTGCCCTCTCATTATGAATATGACCATAGCAAGCAGGAGATATTAACTAGGTCTCTTATGTATTCACAATACAACAGTGTTCAACCTATCCTTTTTTTTTTTTAACAAAAGGATTATTATTTTCTTAAGTCCTTGGGACTTAAATTACACCATTCAATTATTTGTTTATCTCTGTTCTTGAAAAAAAGTACTTCAGGTGGAGGAAAGGCTAGAAACCTTGGCAGAACTGTAACTAATGTAGGGGGACTAGGCCTTTGCTCCATGGTGCTGACAACCTGAGGGGGCATTTCCTCTCTGTGCTGAGTCCCATTTGTTCCACCTCAATGGCCTATCTTCCTGCACAGCACAGCTGCCCACAGGCTACTTCCTAAAGGTTTCTACTACTGAGTGCTCTGCATTACTCTTTGACCCCTCCCCCACCCCATCAAACTGTTTTTATTTCAGGTAAAAAAATTTCCTGGTTATATCTCTGGCTGGCTATGTGGTTATAATATATGGTTATATCTCTATCTGGTGCTGAGGTGGAATTATAGGTTTTCTTACAAGTGTGATGGGCAAGGCAATTACCTGCTCATGTAGATAAATTTTAATAGAGTAAGAAGTATTCCCTGGCTTGGTATAAAAGTTGTGTCCTTGACTGATCAGTCTTCACTGCTGCTGTTTGTACTTTGTTCTGGAAGAGGACCGATTCAAAGTAGGGGTAGCAGAAGGAGAAGGAGCTCTGCTTAGGTGCTAACTTCCTTTCTCATTAAAATGTGAGAGAAACTGCTCATTAAGAGTCTTCCATGTGTGGAGCTATGTTATCAGTCGAATCAGCAATTAGTTTTTTTCTTTATGATTGTTAAGAAATACACATATTTACAAACATATTAGTTGTTTTAACCTTTACCTCATGAGAGGCAGAATGGTATAGTTGGTAGAACTCTGTCCTTGAAGCCTGGAAGACCTGAATGCCAGTTCTGCTTCTCACATACAAGTCACTCAACCTCTCAGTGATCTAGGCTACTCTCTAAGATTATAAATTACAGGAAATGTGTCAACTTACATTGGCAGAAAAAATTACTTCTCCAGGGAAGTTCCTTTTTTTCAGTGAAACCACAGGTTCAATGCCTATTTCTAACCTCAACCTCACTGTGCAATATAAACCTAATTTCTAAGGAATCCAACTGTGGTATTCTCATAGAAGATGGCTACTAATTTACTTTTTGCTGATTCTATATTAGTAATATTGGAGCAGCTGGGTGGTGCAGTGGATAGAGCACCAGTGCAGCAGTCAGGAGGACCTGAGTTCAAATCTCACCTCAGACACTTGACACTCACTAGCTGTGTGACCTTGGGCAAGTCACTTAACCCCAATTGCCTCATCCTGGGTCATCTCCAGTTATCATGAGGAATATCTGGTCACTAGATTCAGATGGCTCTGGAGGAGAAGTGAGGCTGGTGACCTGCACAGCCCTCCCTCACTCAAAACAAAGTCAAGTATAAGTCATATCATTATTTCTCTGATGGCATGGTCTTCTTCGTCAGTGAAGGATGAACACACACACATTAGCAAAATTATTTCTATGTGTGATAATTATGATAATAGTGGTTCCCAAGATAATCTTAAGAGGCTACTTGATTCAATTCAATTAAAAAAATAAAGAAAGATCATTTATTAGGCATCTGCTATGTGGAAGGCATTGTGAGGGGAAAAGATAATGAAGAAGATATAGTACCAACTTTAAAGGAGCTTAATCATCTAGTAAAAGAGATAAATCAAGCATAAAAATCAGATCTATTCTAACTGATATTATACAGATGATGGAGGAGGGAGGTAAGACAGAGAAGGGAAGTGGAAAAGAAAAAATGTTTATTATGGACCTACTATGTGCAAGGCACTAAGGAAGAGTGTACTAGGGAAGAGTGGTAGAAGTTCATTTCATTTCAGAAAAGTATTATCCAGGTTTCTCTGAGTATGCCCAATTCTTATATGGAGATGTCCTTGAGGGACTTTTGAAGCATGCCCAGTATGCCCAACATAGAATCTGCTGTGTCCCTTACCACTTAGTTGATGGTAGCTTCCTTTGACTGGTTGTCTGTATCTTTAAAACTGGTGGTACTGAGTCAGTTTCACTCTGTTTCAGGCTGTTCTTTTCCATTTCCCTTTTCTGCTTCCACCCTTATGGACATCTTTCATCTGCCGCAATTAGAGGATGAAATGAGCTGGTAAGAGTGGAAGGACTTTCCTTCACCTTCTTCCTCTCCTTTTCCTGGGCTCCTACAAAGTGGACCTGGTGGTTATTTGTTCTATATCGTTTGTTCTCCTAAGTTTCAGATGTCAGAGGTGATCTTCATAGGACCAGGAGTTCAAGCCATGGTGAACTTGGAACTGGGACTGCAGGGGGGGTGGTGGAGCCAGCCAATTCTGTATGAAGCTCTAAAAAGTCAGGGTGTCTGGGCCTTGAACCTAAGAAGGGGTTGGGAGTTGAAACAGACACTGTATATGTAAACCAAGCTAAACTATGAACTTCATTCCTTTCCCCCTCAAGAGACTGAAGGTGGTGTAGGGGTAGAAGAGGAGGATTATGCTTGTGTTGGGGAAGTAAGTTTGTATATTTGTGATTAAAATGAGGATTTCTGTGTAAAAGCTAATCTGACTGGTAAGTGAGTAATGGAACTGGGGTGTGAGTGATCTATACCCTTCCTACATTTGGGAGACTGCCATCAGTGGGGTTGGAACTATTGGCAAAGAGTTTTATGCTGCCACCACTACCCCCCTGTAGTCTTCTTAAGGGTATGGGGGTGGAGAAGAGGGAAGAAATCTAATCTACTTAGCCTTCAGGCAAGGTGGACCAACATGGCCTATGTTACATAGCTACAGGAAAAGTTTGATAAGATCAGAGAATATTAAGGAGTGCTATTTGGCTGGAACATGGTGTAGGTGATGGGAAGTAGTGGGTAAATGGAAGAAAGATAAAGAAGAATCAGATTTGAAAGGTCTTAAGTCAGTATTTAATTCAGTAGAAAATCAAAATTTTTTAAAGGTGTCTGAGAAGAGTATTATAATTTTGAGTTATACATATGAAAGATTATTTTGGTAACAGTATGTCATATGCATTAAGGCTGGAGAAGCTGTGGAGTAGAGGTATGCAGACCATTTAGGAAAATGCTAAACTGTTCCAAACCAGCTATAAGGAGGCCCTGAACCAGAGTAGTGGGGCTGGGCATGACTTGTCTAACAAACAGCAATGTCAGCTACCTTTGCTGTCATCCTTGCCACCAAATTCAGACTAAGATGAGCGGAAGTTCATCCCTCTGTGCCCATGTCACAGTGCAGATTCCATGAGTCAGGTGTGAAGTATTTATCAAGTGCCCACTACATGCCAGTGTATGTGTGTATGTGTGGGGAGAAGGGGTGAGATGCAAAGGTTAAAAACTGAGGATGTCACACTTCCATTTCAGTCTTTACTTCATTGCCATCCTGCTCCAAGGGAAGGGAGTAGTGTTTGAGGGTGAGGGAAGGATGTTAGGAGAAAGAATTAGCTCTGACTTGATAGACCTCATGGCATGACGTCTGAGTCTTCTCTATGTGCAAACCACATATTTAACTCAATACATAAATATACATAAATATATATAAAATATATATCCAATATATATAACTGCTATCAATAAATCAATTAAGAAATGTTCTATAAGGGCCTACCACATGCCAAGTACTGTTACAAGCACTGGGTATATACAAAGATCCTGCCCTCAAGAGGCTTATATTCTACAAAGATAGGTGCTGAGAATACAAAAATAGATACATCCAATCAAGGGAGGTCAACAATCATCCATTAAGTATTTACTATGCGCCCAACATTGCTGCTAAGTGATGAGGATAGAAATACAAACAAACAAACAAAACCCAGGCCCTGACTTAAAAGATCTTGCATTCAGAAGACAACCCATAAAATGGACCTGAAAAACCATGGGGAACAGGCATCTATTGTGTGGAAATACACACACATAAAAAACTATTATACAATTGGAGGGGGGAAATGCAAAGGTAAGATCCTGCGAAAGAAATTTGAAGGGGAAGAGACCATTTTTGCCTAGAGTAGGGATTGGAGTGGGGAAAGAAATGAAGAATGGAGCCCAGGAAAGGTTCTTGGGGGAAATGAATTTGAAGGAAAGGAAGAACTTTGAGAGAAAGATGACAGAATCACAGACTCTAAGATTTGGAAGAAAATTTGATCATTGAACACTATTGTTTATCCAGTTTGGTTAAAAATCTCTTGTAAGACTATTGATTGGAGAGATGCAAATCAAAACAACTCTGAGGTACCACATTATACCTATCAGATTGCCTAACATGACAAAACAGGAAAATGATAAATGTTGTAGAAGATATGGGAGAGATGGAATACTAATTCATTGGTGGTGGAGCTGTGAGCTGATCCAACCATTCTGGAGAGCAATTTGGAACTATGACCAAAGGGCTATAAAAATGTGCATACCCTCTGACCCAGGATACCTGCTTCTAGAGTTGTACCCCAATGAGATCATAAAAATGGGAAAAGGACCCACATGTACAAAAATATTTATAGCAGCTCTTTTTGTGGTGGCCAAGAACTAGAAATCGAGGGGAATACCCATCAACTGGGGAATGGCTGAACAAGTTGTGGTATAGGAATGTAATTGACTACTATTGTGCTATAAGAAATACAAACAGGAGGACTTCAGAAATACCTGGATAGACATATATGAACTGATGCTAAGGGAAGTGAGCAGAACCAGGAGAACATTATACACAGTAACAGCCACAGCGTGTGAGGACAGTTTTTGATAGACGTCATCCTCCACGGCAAGATAAGGACCTAAAACATTTCCAAAGGACTCATTATGCAAAAATACCATCCACATCCAGAGAAAAAACTATGGAATTGGAATGCAGAATGGAAGAGACTATTTTGTCTTTTGTTATGTTTGGTTTTGCTTAGTTTTACTCATGCTTTCTGCCATCGTTTTAATTCTTCTATGCAACATGACTAATGTGAAAATGTGTTTAATAAGAATGTATATGTAGAGCCCATATAAGATTGCATGCTGTCTTGGGAAAGGAGGAGGGAGGGAGGGGGAGAAAATTTAAAACTTATGGAAGTGGCTGTTGAAAATTGAAAACAAATAAATAAATAAATTTGAAAAAAATCTCTAGCAAGAGGGAACTTACTGCCTTCATTCTGTCTTTTTTTTGGGTAGCTTGACTTTAAAACCTAAGCCTGCCTCTTTGTAACTTTTAAGTTGTACCTATTGCTTCTAATTCTGTTCTGCTTCTTTTGAGGAGGCAATTGCGTTTAAGTGACTTGCCCAGGGTCACACAGATAGTAAATATCTGAGGCTGGATTTGAACTCAGGTCCTTATGACTCCAGGCTGGTGCTCTATCCACTCTGCCACTTAGCTGCCCGTAATTTTGTTCTTTGTGGACAAGATAAACAAGTCTAATCTTTTTTCCATATGACAGCCCTTCCAATATTTGAAATTAGCTGTCATATCTCTGCTCATAATTGTTCTTGTTTCCTTCAGATGATCTAGCTTCAGAGCATCATCTTGACATCCTTCATTATTTTTATATACAAATACATTATCAAAATTTGATAAGATAAAAAAATGATACCTTATAAAAATCCTTTCTTAGCATAATTGAATCCAAAGTTCCCAGTGTGGTCTAATCAGGGCAGGCCTCCTTAGTCACATATACTTTACCTTCTTCAATGAAGTCTACAAAAATTCATGTTTTTGTTTTTGATCTCCATATTTGCATTACTGAAATTTCAATCCACTAATATCCTTTTTAGACAAGCTGCTATCTTTGTCATGATTCTCCCAGCAAAGTTGATTTTTTGAAACCTAAGGGTAAGATTTTGCATTCACCCCTATCATGTTTTATCTGTTTTTGTCCAGAGTTCTATCTTACAGAGATCTTTTTAGAACTTGGCTGTCATCCAAAGTGTTAGCTACCCCCTTTTCTTTGCTATGTTTATAAGATAAGCTGGAATGCCTTTTTCTAAGTCATTGATAAAAATGTTTAACAACACAGGGTTAGGACAAATCCTTAGAGACAGAGAGGGATAGAGGGGATGGAAGCCTGTTCCAGGGGTGGTGGACGATATGAACAAACATACAGAGCTGTGCCAGAGGAGGTCAGGGAGGAAGAGGAGAGGGAGAACAGTCCAGGTTGTATGGAACAAGGGAGCAGTATGAGATAAGGTTGAACAGGAAGGTGGGAGCTAGATCATAGAGGGCCTTGAATTTCAGGTTAAAGAGTTTATGCTTCATTTGCTAAGCAATTATGATTTTCAGAAACCTACCCTCAGGAACAGTAGTGACAAAATCAGAAGAGGTTATTGGGAAGATTGTTTTGTTAATATCTAGCATAATATAAGCTTTTGAGTGCAGAAACTGTCTCATTTTTGTATTTGTGTGTCAAGCGGTATCTGGCACTTAGTCGGTGCTTAATAAATGCTTGTTGATTGTTAATTAAAGGAATAACAAGATAGAGGGAGACACATAGTATAGCAAAAACGTATTGGGGAGATCTTTGAATAAGCATGCTATAAAAAGTGTGGTAGTCTGTTGTTATAAAGAGCCCAATTTAATTTCTATAATATTTTTAAAATCCCTGGCTATTAATAGTAATTATTTCACTGCTTTTTGGTGGTATTTTTCCCCCCATTGGATTACATAATAGAAATCATTCTGTATTTGGTTGTAGCTGTCTCTTGGATCGCTTCGCAGAATCAGATGCCTGCCCTGCAGAAGATCCTAAGAATTGGATAGTGAAACTAGCTTGAAACCAAATCCTAAACTGAAACTCATCTGTCTTTTCTCCTTAACTGCTTGACAGAAGGAAAACTTGAGTAAGCAGAAAAGGCAGTGAAGATGAAGATGGACTGATACCTTAGAGAATGATCTTAGTCAAGATAATGAAAGGTAGTGGAACTGCTGAAGGTATTTATGGTTTTAAAAAAACATTATGGTGTTTATCTGGACGACATCTGCCCAACTAGAACTGCAATAGCAGATGACAATTAAAAATACTTCACATTTAGTTCTTCACAAATAAATGACACACTGTGAAGGAGATGCTCAGGGCTACCAGATACCCTTAGATACAATCACTTCTGCCTTTGTACAAGACCCCCTATTTATAAAGCAAATTGAATCAAAGTATTACTTGGTAGGCCTTGATATGAATTACACATAGAAAGTATTTTCCCCTGAACTTTAAAATAATAAACATAGCTTAACAGAACTGAAAGCAGGGCAGGAATTCCCTTAAGATCTGAAATAAAACCTCAAACCACAATAGAGAGAAAACAGGCCTTAAAACAAAGACTGTGTGTGCCTACTGCATACTATAGAACTCTTATTCACATTCACATCAGTGCCAGTTCTGGCCTATTAAAAGATGACTGGTTTCCATATACACTCTCCACTAATAAATCAGTGCTAGAAGGGACCAGTCTCCTCATTTGACTTACCAGTTGACAGTTCCTAGTGTTCAAGAGGAAGCTGCTGCCTAATGGCCTCTTTCTGGCCGTCAGACAATCCAGAATATATTTTTCCTATAGGAACAATGTTATAATTTATGTTTAGATATAGGAGCAACTAGATGGTTCAGTGGATAAAGTGCTGGGCCTGGAGTCAGGAAGAGTCCTCTTTCAGAGTTCAAATCCGGCCTCAGACACTTAATAGCTGTGTGACCTTGGGCAAGTCACTTAACCCTGGTTGCCTCAGTTTCTTCATCTGAAAAAGAACTGGAGAAGGAAAAGACAAATCACTCTAGTATCTCTGCCAAGAAAACCCCAAATGGGGTCACAGGGAGTTGGACACTTATGGAAAAACTGAGTTAATGACAACAAATGGGTAAGATGGGGCAGCTAGGTGGTACAATAGATAGAATGCAGGGCTTGGAGTAAGGAAGGCCTGAGTTCAAATCTGGTCTCAGACATTTATTTTCTGTGTGACCATGGGCAAATCACTTAACACCATTTACTTCAGTTTTCTCATCTATAAAATGAGTTGGAGAAGGAATTGGCAAACCACTCTACTATCTTTGCCAAGAAAATGCAAAAGGGAGTCATGAAGAGTCAGACATGACTGAAATGACTGAACAACAAAAAATAGATGAGGTAATAATAATAAAAATTTATATAGAGTTTTAAGGTTAACAAATAAATTTCCCCATAATAAGCTTTGGAGGTTTAATGGGGCAAGAATTATTATACCCATTTCATGGATGTGGAAGGGTTTCATAGTGACTAAGAACTGGAGCTAGCATTCATACCCAGACTTCTGACCCTAAATCTAGCTCTATTTTCATTGTATCATGCTGTCATTAATACTATTATTATTGCACTTCAGATGTGTTAGGGAAAGTCACTTAGCCTATCTGAGCCTCAGTTTCCTCATCTGTAAAATGATGATAAAACAACAGTAACAGTATTAATGTGACTCTTCTGTACTCGCCTTGGGACCTAGCCATGCTTATAATATTACTTTGATGGGAAAATAATATCTAATATACAAACAGCTGATTTAGAAAAAAACTTTTGGGACATAAACCTCTTGAAAGTTGAGGATTGTGTACATACTGCAATTTTTTGAAAATTAGCTTTGATGGGAATCTGTGTTGGTAGAGAAAACTCAAAGAAGTTTTGATGCATCCATACACTTCTCTTGTCTTAGATACAGACCAGAAACTCCTAGGCTTTTCCTGCTTAGGATCCCGAAGTCTTACAATAGAAGGAAGGGGAGAGCTGCCAACCTTGTAGCTATCCCTACTGGGGATAACGAAGAGAAAAATATGCAGCCAGAGCAAATATCTTGTAGATTGACCAGATAAGGCTTTTATATCTTAGAATAATTTGTATTTCTATAGTGTTTCAAGGTTTTCAAAGCTCTTTCCTTACAGGAGCCTAGAGAAGTACTTGGTGAAGGTATTGTTTTCATTGTCAACTTACAGATCTGTGGTTTAGACAGATGAGGTGGCTTGGTCAAAGTCACACAGCTACTAAGGGTTGGAGTCAAGGTCTCTAGCCTGAAGGTCTCTTTCCACTCTATCATATTGCTACTCTAAATCTTCAAAGGACAGAACACTAGCTGTAGGTTGGAGGACCCTGTCTCAGACTAAGAAGGAGAATTAGGAGGGAGAGGGAGCTGTATTGGTAAAAGCGGGGTGAGGTTAAGGCAGATAGAGAGAGACCTCATGGAATACTTGAAAAGTCAACAAATCGAGAATTAGAAGGCTGGGTTTCAATCCTGGCTTTGACACTATCAAATTTGTGACCCCTGGCCAAATCACTTACACGTTCTGAACTTCAGTAACCTCGTCTGTAAAATGGGGACAATAATACTGCCACTCATTAATTCATAGCTTTCCTGTGAACAAAGTGCTTGCTAAACCTTAAAATCTTATAGAAATGTGAATGGTTTATTATGAGCAAAACATTGGATGGCTCTTTGAATAGACTGCTTGTACATTCATCTCAAAGGGCAAAGTTAGGCTGAATCTATATTATACCAAAATTACTAGTTGAAGAGTGAAAAATTCAGTAGCCCAGTGGTTGCTTTGCCTACATGATGGCTGAACAACTCCCCCAACCCCCCCTTTTTTTTTTCCAACCACTGAATTGACCCATTGTTTCCTGGGCCTGGCTTTGGAGCACACTTGGTAAGTAGTACAAGCTGCCAGTTTATGGCAACATCCAGGGCTGTATTGATTACAACACTCTGTAGGACTGTGAAAAGGGCAGCCCTCTGGCATTGAAACCAAGGTAAATATGGTGGGCCTGATTCTTGGGTGAATGAAGAGAAAAAACACTGACTCAGCTGGGAGGTGATTTAACCATTTAGGATGGCAAGTTAGTATTTCATTCATAGGCTCAGAGATCAAGAATTAGAAGAGACCTAGAGAGCACCCTCATTTGACAGATGAAGAAATCCAGGACCAGAGAAGATAGATGGCTCGGCAAGGTTACTTGAGTGGTAAATGACAAGAGTCAGGATTCAAACTCAGGTCTTGTGACTTCAGGTTCAACACTTGATCTTTTCTCTGTACTATATCACCTCATTGTTCATGTATTTCTTTATCCAGAGCATAGACCATTTCCTAAAGGTCTTGGAAAGGTTGACTCATTTTCCAGAAATGAACAAGGCTATTATTATATTATTGAGATATTTCTTTTCATTCTTGTTTAGCTTTAAAAGCATCTGCTCACAGAAGGGAGGTAGATATCAATAGCAGCTTGCTTCCATGCTAGCTTGCAAGGGATGGGAGTGGTTATTTTTAATTACTTGGGTACAGACATTCCGATTTTGGAGAAGAGACATGGAGACTCAGAGGCAAATAATATACATGCAAAATGCTCTTTTTGGTTATCTGCCTCAGGAAGTCTCACCTTTAAGTTTTCGGCCATAGAGAGCCTGAGATATGTTATTTAGTTCTGGTACAGCTTTATTGCATAGTGGCCCCAGAGTGATTCTCTGCTCAGAAACCCTCACACAGTCTCCTTATCAACCCAGACTCAAGCATTTGTCCTCTTAATCTCCCTCACATGTGAAAAGGAACCCACCGGGCGGCCAAAAGAACTGTGTGTGTCCTAACTGAGAGATTAAGAAAACTGGGAACCACTTTCCACAGGCCTGATTTAAGCTAGGCAAAGGGCAGGAATAATTAAAGAAAATACACACCCCATTTTGAGACTGGTCTTGGATCCCTCCACCCAGCCTATAAACTGCAGAACATCGGTGTTACTCAGAGTTACTCACCAGGGCTCTCCTGTTTGGATTGTACCGCTATTCTGAATCCTCAGAACAAGGCCTTGCCCTGTTAGAGGGAGCCACAGACCAGCTTGCTCATGAATAGTTGAACTGGCAAGGTTGGAAATTAGAAGGGTTAGAGCTGGGCTTGCTGTTCACATCACAGATCCAGATGCAGTATTTCCAGAGCCTTCTTAATAGATGTGAATAGCAGGAGTGTGATGAATAGTTTCGATAGTTTTAACAAGAGATAGGCTAGGAAGGCAATTGCCAAGGGCATGATACACAAGGAGGTGAAGAAGAGATATTTTAAAATATGGCTTAAAAATAAAGGCACATGTGAAATTTCAAGAAAATTTCCCCTCTCTGCAACTCAGAGTTATTTATTTTGTGAGAAGTCAAATCTCACGTTTCACACTTTCCAGCGGGCCATAAGAGACAGGGAGTACAATTTTCAAATCTTACGTAGGGCTGTCTTGACTGTACCTTTGCCTTTTGATCAGCACCTGTATTACATAATTGGATACTTAGGAGCCTGAGGCCAGGGTTGGTCTCAGGCACAATTGTGAAATTGGAGAAAAACATTGTCTCAGAATCTGGAAGAAGGCACCTAGGTGGCTCAGTAGACAAACAGTTCTGGGCCTGGAATCAGTTCAAGCCTGGCTTCTGATACTTGCTAGCTATTGACCCTGTGCAAGTCACTTAACCCTGTTTGCCTCAGTTTCCTCATCTATAAAAATGAGCTGGAAAAGAAAAGGGCAAACCATTCCAGTATCTTTGCCAAGAAAACCCCAAATGGGGTCACAAAGATTTGGATGTGACTGAAAACAATTAGACAGCAACAACTCAAAATTAGAAGACTTGGGGGATTCTAGTCCTGGTGCGGACGCTAGTTATGTGGCTTGGAACATAGCTTTTTTATCTGAAAAAATAAGGGGTTGATCCAGTTTGATACTGGATCAGGGATTCTTAACCTGGGGCCTGTGTGCTTGTTTTTAAAAAATATTTTGAAAACTGTATTTCAATATAATTGATTTCCTTTATAAAATAATGCATTTTATTGTAGGCACTTAAAAACTTTATTCTGAGAAAGAGGCCATGGGCCTCTTTTTTGCCAGACTGACCACCAAAGGGGTCCATGGCACAAAAAACAAAAAAGGACTACATGATTTCTAAAACCCCATTCAGCTCTAAATTCTACAACCTCGTGTGCAATGTCCTCTTCCTGGAAATATTACATCTGGGTCATGTGGTGTGAACACCAAGCCCAGATCTAGCCCTGAGCACTCTTCTGGCTTGCCAGTTCAACTGTTCATGAGCAGGCTGGTCTGTGGCTCCCTGTAACAGGGCAAGGCCTTGTTCTGAGGGTTCAGAAAGAGCTGTGCTCCCATCCAGCAGATCTTTGGAAAGATAGGACACCAACTCAATAAAAATGGAATGTGTCATAGACCTTATCTCCCAGAGGTATTTGTATCTGACAGGAGGCAATATTTTCACTGAAGAGACCAAAGGGAGATTTAGGGGTGGAATTTGAGGAAATGCTATGGGCTGGGAGGATAGATATTTGGGGACAACTGGGATTTCCTGATAACTTTCAAAGTATGTCATTTAGACTAACGCTGACTCCATCTGTGCTTTAGGTCTTAGTCCAATGTAGCGAGTTTGAAAAATTGGTCATTTGTCAAAGTTATTCTTCTCTTTGAAAGTTTTCTTTTCCAATACTCTGAGGCAAGTGCTGAATTTAATAAGTGCTATTGTAAAATGGAAAGAATCTTGACGTTTACTGTCTGTGACCTTGAGTCAGTTACTTAACTGTTTTGGGCCTCAGTTTTTTCATCTGTAAAATGAGCGAGTGAGGTTGTGCTACAAGAAATTGAAGGGCTCTTGGGCTGTAAGTCTATGATTCTATGATTCCAGAGAATTTTGATCTTTCAAGAGGCCATAGAGCCAATAGTGAAATTTGGTGGTAAAATATTGTAAAACATTCTTGAAGGACTCAGGTTCGAGATCTGGAAATTCTGGTATTCAGTAGATTTGAGGCCAGAAGCGAGTGAAAATGTCCAGATCGAAGGCTGAAATTTAGTTAACTCAGTATTTACTCTGAATTCTTTTTCTCAGTCTCTAGGTAAGAGAACATTCAGGTTGCCATGGTCATCTCCTTGGTTGCCATTGGGTTTAGATTGCAAAAACTCATAGCTGAAAAGGAATTCAGAGGACATTTGTTCTAACACATACTAAAAGAACCAAAGTCTTCTCCCATGTCTCCTCCAAGTCCCAGCTCTTGGGTGTAGACCTCCAAGGAGGTGGAATTCCTTTCTTTGTGAGGCAGTCAATACCACTTTGGAAAACCATGGTTATAAGGAAGGTTTTCCTACCATTGAGTCAAAATTTACTTCTTTGCAAGTTTTACCCAATGATCCTTATGTTACCACCTGAAACCAAGTTGAACAAGTATCATTCTCTTTTTCCCATGATAATCCTTCAACTTTGCTTGAAGTCTTTTTTAGATTAAACATTTCCATCAATTCCATCTCTCCCTAAGCTTCATATGGCAAGAACTTTATTTCCTCATCCTGATTATGTGGGGTGGCAGGGCTGAAGTAGGGCAGCTAGTTGGCAAAGTGAATACCAGGCCTGAAGTCTGAAAGATTTATCTTCTCCAGTTCAAATCTGGCCTCAGACACTTACTAGCTGTGTGACCCTGGATAAGTCACTTAACCTGTTTGCTTCAGTTTCCTCATCTGTAAAAATGAGCTGGAAAAGAAAAGGGCAAACCATTCCAGTATCTTTGCCAAGAAAATCTCAAATGGGGTCATGAACTCATGACTCAAACAATTGAAGAACAAGGATAAAGTAGACAGAAAGTAGGCCTCATATCTAGGAAGGTCTGTTAAGTCTCATCCCTGATATATACTGTCTGACTCTGAGGAAGCCTGCTAATGCTTTAGGCAACCCTCTAAGACTATAAGTTAGAGAAGATATTGGTGGAGGGAGATTCCTTACCTGGGAGTTCCCTATACCAATGGAATCATCTTGATTACCCTGCTGTAGACTCTTAGCACCTTACTTAGCAATATCTTTTTGAAAATGTAGCGTCCAGAACTGAGCACAATACTCCAGTGTGGTCTGGCCAGGACAGAGTACAGTGGGACTGTTTCCTACCTTAATACAGCCTCTCTTAATTTATCCTACCATTTCATTGACTTTCTTGGCTACCATATTCACCATTAACTTACCGAGCTTACATTCCACTAAAAACCTCCAGATCTTTTTCAGATGAACTACACTCAGGTCATGCCTCCTTCCCCTTGTACCTGTGAGGTTGTTTTTGAACTTAAGTATTGCACGTACATTTATCCCTTAAAATTTAGATTATTAGAGTCAGTTCACTGTTTTATAAGAAAATGAAAAGGGTTTGGAAGGGACCAGTGGTTGGATTTTGGAGCCAAATGTGCCTTTGGAATCCCTTCAGTGGAGAAGGTAAATGGATATCTGGTTGGGGGAAAATCTCCTACTGCCGGTGACATTGCAAAGTCAATTTTTGTTAGACTCTTCACTCCATCCCCCCACCTCCTCCCAGGGAAGGTATTGGTGATAAAGGGCAATCAATACTCTCTAAGGACATGAAGAGGCTTGGGGGATGAGGAGAAAGGGTACGGGTCAATCCTTTATCAGAAAGTGATCAAGATGTTTAAAGATGTCAATGCAGGGGGCTAGACAGAAGAAGCCTTGAGATGGGCAGCTCATTGGCACAATGGATAGATTGCCAGGACTGGAAATGGGAAGACCTGAGTTCAAATCTAGCTACTAGCTGTGTGACTCTGGACAAGTCATGTAACTCTGCCTCAGTTTCCTCATCTATAAAATGAACAGAAGAAGAAAATGGCAAACCACTCCAGTATCTCTGCCAAGAAAATCCCAAATGGGGTCACAGAGAGTCAGACATGATTGAACACATGAGACAAGTTAGTGTAGAGGCAGGTGGGAACTTGTGAGGTCAGGTAACATTATGCAGGGGTTCTTAACCTAGAGTCCATTAATTTTTTTAATAACTGTATTTCAGTGTAATTGTTTTCCTTTGTAATACAATGCATTTCATTTTATGTATTTATAAACATTATTCTGAAAAGAGGTCCAAAGACTTTACCACATAGCCAGAAGGGTCCATTATGTTAAAAAAGGGTGAGGAACTCCTGATGTAAAGGCAATAATCCAAGCCATCAGCAAAACTAATGTCTTCCACCTGAGAAAGCATTCTTTTCCAGAGGTAGGTACTCATTACACCTCATCCTCACTCAGCTGTATCAGCACTGCTGTGGCTTAGCCATGTTCTTTCTTGGGGTAGAAAGCTATATTGGTCCCTAGGATCTTCACTGCAGCACTTTGCTCAGGCATGAAATCCATTATAATCTGTTTTAAAGGAAAGCTGTTGAAAAGCAGACTCCATTCCTTAGTGAGGGATAACTTGAGTGAAACAAAAGAAAATCCCATGGAAAAAAAAAGGCAGCCAACATATGGCTCCTAGGCCGTGTTTGTTGAGCTCCTTCCAGCTCTGAAAGGTAAGTGGAAGCAAACCCCCTTGCTTGTGAAATTGAGGTTTTAAGTACCACTCAGGTCTGGTTTCAAGTCTGGCAAGGAAGCAAAAATCTTTCTCACCATTTTTCAGATGGGGACTTCCTTGTATATTTCAAATTAGCTGCGCTTAACTGAAGCCCTTAATGGTTCTGAGTCTGAAATGAATAGGGGTAATTCATTCAGACAGGGCATGCGGCCTCCTGTCTCTCCTCAGCTTAAGTTGTAGAGAGGTTCATGCCTTCTCTGAGTTCACAAGGAAACCTGATTACAAAAGGATGTCCTGCTTTCATTATCTCAGTATGAAGACACAACCTAGCAGCAGCTGAAAAAGGAATTCAGCTTTATCTGTTAACCAAAACCAAAGTGAAAGGTTCTTCTTAAAATTAATCAGTAGAAATGAGGTTACCTTCAGGTTGGCCTTGCCCATAAAAACCAAAAAAAAAAAAAAAATTATTCGGTGCCAATTGCCTGATCCTTCGATAACAAAGAAACTTGCTTGGGGTACAGTTTGCATGGGTTCCACCTTCCAGAACAAATATGGCAGGTGGTGTCAGAGGGCTAGCCAAGGTCAAGACAGAAAAATGTAAATCACTGTGCTAGGCACTTTGAGGAATTCCAAGTAGACAGACCATTGCTTCTGTATGAGCCAGAATGCTAGCCTGGCTCCTGTTTTCTTGTTGGCAGCTCTACATATTAAAGGCAGAATTGCAGATCAATAGCAAACGATTGGCTCTTAGCCCAGTTGGATTTTATGTCATAGGAGCTGAGTTCAAATTCCAGCTCTGGAGCTTTTTAACTGTGGAATCTTGGACAAATCATTTAACCTACTTGGCTCTAGTTTCCTTTATCTGTAAAATCAGGAGTTTGGACTAAATGCCCTCTGAGGTCTTTTCCAGCTTTCAGTCTCTGATTCTGAGATTCCTTAGTCCTTGTTTCTCATTTATTTGTATGCCAATCAGGGAGAAGGGTAGGAGCTGAAAAGCACCCTTTTGGCCAGGTCCGCACACAGTTCCTGTGGGATTTGGGTGGGTGGAGTACCTGAAGTGGGTTTTGGGAACACAGGCTAACAATCAAGGCTTTCACCTGAGTTAAAAATAATTTTTTAACCCCAAACCAAACGGTTGGCTGGAGGCAGGGACTTTGAATAGACACTGGGAGAAAGGCAATGAAAAGAATATATTTAATTTTAGCCTGAAGGCTTCTATTAGTTTTTGCTTATTGCCTGGCTAAGTGTGGAGGCCTCATAACCGTCGGTTATACCAAAAGAGCTTTAGCTCCCCTTATCAGGGAGAGGCTTGCGAGCAACCTCATCGTAGCAGTGGGTATTCCAACAACCATGAAACCAATGGACAATTCTAGCAGATAATTCTGGTAAACAGTAGAGATACTATGTCTACCTGAGTCAGATGGTAACATGATGACATCAGTAGATGATATGAATGGTACTGCAATATCAATGGTATGAGTTGCCCTGGCCATGAGTATACCCTGCCTATATTTGTTTCTATATATAGGTTCATCCGAATGATGAGAGGCTAAACTTTAGACAGCTAAGAAGAAAGTGGGAGGAGAGAAAATGGATGCACCTATTGTAAATGGACTACTCAAGGAGTTTAGCCTTAATTCACCTGGTCACATATGTACTTGATATATTGATATTCCTTCAAACACCCTAAACTGATAGTTCCTCAAGTTACCCATTTCACAGAGTGTCATCCTCCATCTCATTCTTACATACAAAAATGGTCATACCTTTGATCTTCCCACCATCCCAAAATGCTATACTTCTATTTTCATGAATTCTGAAATTCCCTTATCTGATCACAAACTTTTGTTGTTCCACTTTTCCCTTTGCCTAGTGAACTCCAAACAGTTCTTTGTCTATACTGTGACCTTCAATCACTCAACCTCTCGGTTCTCTCCCAGGCCATCACCCCTATACTGGCTATATTCTCCTCCTTTCCCTATCCTGACCCCTTGGTGAACCAGTTCAATTCTGTACTGTCTTCTTGAGTCCCTTGCCCCCTAGTCCTATCAAAGATAAGGCTGTCAAGTTTCAGCCTTGGATCACTCCCAGTATTTGTTGCATGTGCTGCTGAATGAAGTTGGAGAAAAATCACAATACTGCTGAATTCAATACAAATTTATGTTATATAACTTCAACTGGGCCCTCACTGCTGCAAGGCAGTTTTTTTTACATGTCCCTAACTGACTCATTCCAATATCTTTACCAAGAAAACCCCCAAATGGGGTCACAGCGAGTTGGACATGATTGAATGAACAACAACAAATCAACTCACTATTCCACTTACGACAGCAATCCTGAACCTTTTCATCCCTCTTCAAACATACTATGTCTCACCTTTCTCCCACTCTCTCACCTGAGAACTTGGCCTCATATTTTGCTGAAAAAATTGAAGTCATTCATTGAGTGTTTCCTCTTCTTGCTTTCTCCTCCTCCCATACCATTGTCATGCCTTTTGCCACTATTTCCTCCTTCGTCCTTCTCCTTGCTTAAGACCATATCCTCTCCATGGACAAGTGATCCCATTCCATCTCCAGTAAATTGCCCCTTCAATCATCTTTACTCTCTTACTAATTTTCAGACTCTCTCTGTTTAGTGGTTGCTTTCCTATTGCCTCCAAACATGTCTATGTCTTCTCCACCCCAAAAAAGTCCCCTCTTGCTGTAGCAAGAGGGCCCTGCTAGCTATTGTCCCATATCTCTTCTGCATTTTGTGGCTAAACTCCTTGAGTAGTCCATTTACAATAGGTGCATCCATTTTCTCTCCTCCCACTTTCTTCTTAGCTGTCTAAAGTTTAGCCTCTCATCATTCGGATGAACCTATTTTCTCCAAATTTACTATTGATTTCTTAATTATAAAATCTAATGGCCTTTTCTCAGTCCTCATTCTTGTTGACTGCTCTTCAGCTTTTGACCTTGGTGACCACTCTCTTTTGATACTCTCCCTTCTAAGTTTTTGTGACATGACTCTCTCCTACTTATCTGACCGCTCCTTCTCAGTTCCCTTTGCTGGACCTTCATCCAGATCATGCCCACTAACCATGAGGATCTGTACTGGGTCTTCTTCTCTCTTTAAATTACTTAACCTGATGATCTCATCAGCTCCTCTGAATTCAATTATCATTTTTATGATGATGCTTCTCAAATCTCCTTATCCAGCTTTAACCTCTCTCCTGATCTCCAGTCTCATATCTCTAACTGCCTTTAAGATATCTCAAAGTGGATGTCTTGCAGACATCTTAAATTCATTATATCCCAAACTGAACTCATTGTCTTTCTCCCTCAAGCACTTTTTCCTTCCAGACTTCCCTATTACTGTTGAGAGTAGCACCATATTCTCTCAGTCACTGGGGCTTGCAATCTAGGCATCATCTTCAACTCCTCACTGTTCTTCAAGCTTCATATCCAGCCTGTCAATTTTTACCTTTGTAACATCTTTTGCATACATCGCTTTATCTCCTCTGAAACTGTGACCACTCTGGTGAAGGCCATCATCACCTGACACCAAGACTATTGCATAATTTTCTGGTTGGTCTCCTTGCACCAGGTCTCTCCTGACTTTACTTCATTTTCCACTTAGCTGTCAAAAAAGCACAGATATGATCATCTCACCTTTTATTCAATAAATTTTAGTGGTTCCCTATCACCTCCAGCATCAAACAGAAATTCTTTTGTTTGATAACTCAGTCCCATCTTCTCCTTTCAGTCTTCTCTCCCCTCTCTGCACCGCCCCCATGTACTCTGTGACCCAGTGGCACCAGCCTCCTTGATGTTCCTTGAAACAAGGGATTCCATCTCTGGACTCTAGGCATTTTCTTTTCTTTTTCTAATTTCTTTTTAATTTTAAATTTATGGAGTAAAATAAGCATTTCCATAACATAGTATGTTAAAAAAAAGACTGAAACTATAAGTCTATTATGTATATCTTGGTATTCCTTTTAAATATATAATAAAGTTATCATCTAAATTTCTTTTTCTTTTTTTTTCCCCTCTCCCACCCTACCCTGGAGATGACACAAATAGGTGTATTATATATATGTATGCAGATATACATATATACACATATGTAAAATTATTCTACATATACATCTATTTATTAGTTCTTTCTCTGGTAATGTTTTTCTTTTATATGTCCTTTATTTTTCATTTGTGTACGTATAATAGTTAAAATGCCTTCGTCACTCAAAGTCGTTCTTAAAACAACATTGCTGTTATTGTATACAATGTTTTCTTGGTTCTGCTTACTTTACTTTTTACCCTTTCATGCCTCCACATCTCTACCTTCTGGTTTCCCTGACTTCCTTCAAGTCTCAGTTAAAACCCTGCCTTCTACAGGAAGCCTTTCCTAATGATCCGCCTTAATTCTAGTACCTTCCCTTTCTTGACTGCATTTAAAAATTATCATCTTTCTGCATTATTTGTACATGGCTAGTCATGCCGTCTCCCCCATTAGAGTATGAACTCCTTGGGAGCAGACTCTGGCTTTCACCTTTCCTTTTATTACCACGGCTTACTTAGCACAGTATCTGACACATAGTAGGTGCTTAATAAGTATTTATGAACTGACTGACTAGTATGTGCTTCTTCATACAAATTATCTAGTTGTACCTGTTCTCTACATATGTGCTCTATTATGTTTATTTTCTAGTTATCCCTGTTTTCTACATATGTGTCCTCTCCCACCGGTGGTGTGGTAACCAGTGGGAGAGTATGCTGCCTATGTGTATAGTAGAAACATTTCCTTTCTCTGAAGATGTATTGATTAAATGTTCTCTGCTTTGAGCTACTGTGGTCTATTGTTGTCTGCCAAAGGCAAACAAATTGACAGCTTGTGAGCAATGGCTTTGAGAGCATGCGGATCCATAAAGTATCTCATTAGCATGCAGGTGATTTGTAGTGGGACGATAGGTCCCTGCCTTCCAGAAGCTTGGGAAGGTAAAGTACAAGCATGTAAAAAATGAATTTGTTTTAAATAGAAGTGCAAGAGGAAAGACAGCCAGGTGCTGTATAGAATTCATTGCTAAATGAAATAGACAGAAGATATAATTGTTGCAAAAATGCAAAGGAAGGAGAGAATCACTCAGGGTGGGGTGGCCAGGAAGGCTTTTTGGAGGAGATAATGACAGTATTTCTATAGGCAGAGATGAAAGGGGTGGGCTTTCCAAGCATGAAGTCAAAGCAGGTTTGCTTGGGGACCTCTGAATGTTATAGCTTGGATAGATCAGAGGCTATTGGGAGGGCAGTAGTTGTATATCAGTTTGGAACAGATTGAACAAAAGCTAGGAGAAGGGAAATTGGAAGGTGGGTCCCAAACTGAGCACTCAGACAGAAGGTATCTTCAGGGCTGGCCCAAGATAAATAGGTGAGGTAGATTGAAGAGATGGGACAGGGTATTGAATAAAGTTTTGGATCTAAAGTCAGAAAACCCTGAATTCAAATCTTTCCTCTCGCACTTATTAGCTGTGTGATCATTGGCAAGACACAACCTCCTTGAGTCTCAGCGTTTTCATCTGTAACATGGGAATGTGAATTGCTTCATTCACTTTCCACAGCTTTTTATACAGTTCAATGAAGAATGTGTATGAGAAACTCTTTACAACTTTGAAAGGGTAGATACATCCTTTGAAGGGATAAATAAATGTCAACTATCATTATTTTCTTTTCTCATTGTCTTATTCCCCTCCTGGCCTGCCTTCCTAGAAGTTCCCAGTGCCTGCATGCTACACCAGACCCTTCAGTGCCTTGTCTGCCAGAATAATTCCTCATCACCTCCAGAGCTGCACAAGTAGGAAGAAAATTATTGGATTTAACTGACTAGCATGAAAGTATGGCTAGCTGTGCTACAGCTCCAAGGGGTATTTTAAGAAAAGCTTGTTAATCTGGTCACTGTGGCTTAGAAAAAAAAATTCCTAGTAGTCTGGAGGATGAGACTCTCTAGATTTTTTTATAGCAGGCATTGTGGAAAACTTGGAAAGCAGCATAGTGCTACGTAAAGATTGTAGGATGTGAACCAGAGAACCTGGGTTTGAATGCTCTTATGATGCTTATGATGTCCATGACTTTGGGCATCTGATTCACTTAACCTCCCTGGGCCTCTGTTCCTTATTTGTAAAATGATGAGGTTGGATCAGATGACTGCCAAAGTATCTTCCATCTCTAATTTGAGGCAGTTGGTACCATGGTGGATAAAGCTCTGGGCCTGGAGTTCAGGAAAATCCAAGTTCAGATCTGTTGTGTGATTCTGGATGAGTGACTTAACCCTTGTCTCAGTTTCCTGACCTGTAAAATGGGGATAATAACAGCACCTTCCTCCAAGGGTTGTTATGAGGATCAAATGAAATGATATTTATAGACTTCAGAATAATTGTTCAAGAGAAGTGGCATAAATGAGATCAGCAAGGCTGTGCATGACAGAAACAGGAGGTAGGTCAGTTGCGGAGCTAGAGTAAAAGAATTACAGATGGATAGCTTGAAATGTTGTCCTTTCAATCAGTGAACATTTATTAAGTGCCAGGCACTGAGAATCCATGATATATTTTAAAATCCCTATAAAAACCTTCAGTTAATTGGGTAGGATTTATGGAAAGGCATGGACAAGAATCATGTAAAGTGAAGTGAGAATGGGATTCCATGTGGGGTGGAAGGAATACTCACAAGGAAGATCACAGGGTTATTGGAAGAGCCAAGAATATTCTTTATAGGATCCCAGATCTAGATAGAAGGGGTGGGTCTCTGAGGATACCTAGATTAACCTCAATTTAACAGATGAAGAAACTGAGACCCAGGGACATTAAATAACTCAGATTGTATGTATCGGGTCTTTTGATACCAGAGTCAGTGTTTTTCCCACTGTGAAACTGGTAACCATAGATTTTTCAGAAAGCTAGATGGAAAAATCAAGGCAATAATACATTACATAACTCTTAAGCCAAGGGTTCTTAACTTGGGGTCTGTGTGTGTGTGTGTGTATGTACATATACACAGTGTGTATACACACAGAGCCTATATATGTTATATACAAGGTATATATCTATAATATATATTCAGTCTCTATATAGACATATACACACATATATTTGCATATGCATATATGTATATATACATGTATGGTATGTATGCATGTGTATATTGTGTATTGTGTATATATGTGTAATCAAGTCATAACTTCTATTGACCTCAGTTTTCTGTAAAATGGGGATAATTATATTACTTCTTCACAGAGTTGTGAAGATCAATATACATATGTATATATACACATATATACATGTATGTGTGTATGTATGTATGCACATATGTGTAAAGACTTACACGTAGACATAGATATAGATATCAGGCAGCTGAATCTGGTATTTGGCCCACATTTAATCCTCTAGGATGATGGTTCTTAAACTTCTTGGCCTCAGAACCCCTTTACACTCTTAAAAATTATTGTGCCCTCCCCCCACCCCAAGACCTTCTGTTTATATGTGTTATATCTATAAGTATTTACCATAAATAATTTACCATATGAAAGCATTTTATGAAAATGTTGTGAATGAAAACATTTTAGTGTTACTATAAAAGTAATTTTGACTTCACAGACACCCACCCACCCCTCCCTGAAAGGATTTCGAATCAAATGAGGTAATGTTGGTAAAGAGCTTAACACAGTCCCCAGAACATAGTAGGTGCTTAATAAAGATTTCTGCCCTTCTCTCCTCAGGCTTCCCCCCCCACCCCCACTCCAGATCACATGTTGAGAACCATTCAACCGTAGGAGAGGACTTTTGATTTATCCTTGCCAAGTAATCACTGTGATTGACCCAGCAGGTTGTAGCTCCAACATTCAGCAAAAATGAAAATGCATGTGCTTACTAAAATAGGACTCAGAATGAATCTGAGTCACATTAAAGTGACTTCAGGGATAAAAATCATCTTTCTCTGCATTTAAGTCATGTCACATATGGACTCTCTGAACCCTAACTGTTCCCTATTATAAAGGTCATTTCATAAAAATATTCCCCTACAAATTCCATCTGTCCTGAGACCACCCAGTTATGTTCACATTTTTATTATCAATCTGACTACAATCAACCTCGATTAGATCTTTTGAAAACATATCTATAATTTTCTCTGAGTTCTGCTACATAGTAGTGTGTGTATGTGTGTGTTGTGTGTGAGAGAGAATCTCAGTTAATTGGCTGTAGGCTTTTGCTTTTATAACATGATTAGTCAATGGGAGAAGATTGTTAACCACTTTGTCATACATATTTAGGGATACACTTTGGAAATCTGATGAACTCTACTAGAAATGTAGTTGGCTTTCTTTGTTTCTCTTTATCTGTCTGTATTTCGCTCTGTCTCTTTTTCTCCTTATTTCCTTCCTTCCTTCCTTCCTTCCTTCCTTCCTTCCTTCCTTCCTTCCTTCCTTCCTTCCTTCCTTATGTATTCATAAACATAAGCCTTAAGACTTCAAGTATCAATTGTAAGCAATTTTTCTGAAGACAAAAACTGCCACATTTTAAAACTGATAAATAAGATAAATTTTTATTACACCACTACCAGTGATCTACTCCATAGTAAATTAAATTACCCTAAATGGGGCTGACTAATAAATTCAGATATTTCTAGGGAAATCACTGGATCTTTTAAAATGCCAGCTTTTCATTAAGCAGAAGGTGGCTAGTTTCTTTTGCATTCTTTTTAAGTAGGAAAACAGAGGAGAGAGGAGACTAAAGCTTTATGGATAAAGCCAGTAATTTACATGTCAGGCTAGCATCTGCCTAGGTTTCAACTGACTCTTTACATCCCCACTTCGAGGTCAGACCACCCTTTCCAACCCATTTAGGACATTTCACACAAATGGTTTTGGGGTTTTAAGTGATTTCTATTTAAACTCTGCCTTCCTAATATGAGTTTGAAAGAATTTGGAAAGAACGCTAGTCCTAGAAGTCAGAAGAAGCGGGTGCAAGTTCTGACTGACCTACTTTTTAGAAAGAGTCCAACATTAAGTCTAAGAATAAATTAATTACTCAGTTCCTTCTGTCAATAGACAATTTAGGAAGTATTTTTTTCCATGCTGTGGTTTCCCCAAAGTAATAAGAACGATTATACTAATGTCACTTAACCTCTCTGGGCCTCAGTTTCTTCATCTGTAAAATGAGAGGGTTGGACTAGATTATGTCTCGGGTCCCTTATAGTTCTAAATCCTGGGATCCTTTAGCCCTGGGAAAGTTACTGAAGTTTTCTGAGCCTCAGTTTCCTCATCTGTAAAATAGGTTAAAATAACACTTGCACTACCTATTTCACTAAGTCTGAGGAAAATCCTCTTTGAACTGTAATGTACTATATAAGGGTGAACTATTTAAAATACTGACTTAATTAACCCCAGGTGTGGACTTAGCTTTCAAAAGTACCAACCTATCTTGGTCAATAAAACTGTGAGCTCCTTGAGAGCAAGGATTTTTTTTTTTTTTGCCTTTCCAAAGAGCCAAGAATAGCTCGGGCCACAGAGCAGGCATTAAATAAATATTTGTTGCCTGATTGACGGATTAACTGAAACAAAAGCAAAAAACAAAAAACAAAAACAAAAACAAAAAAAACCAAACTAAGCCAAACTAAAACTGTCAAAAATAAAAGCAAAAAATAAATGAAATGTGGAGATAGGTTTGGACAATAGGATTAGCTGGTCACATAGGACCATGAACTTTTGGGGCCAGTATTTCTTCCCAGAATCCTTGACAAATTTTTCTACTACTTCCCCTTATAACTAGGGTGTCTCCCTTGAAAGAAAAACCAAAGATTAACTCTATTTTTGTGGAAACTAGATGGGAGCTTTCCATCCCACTTTCCCTATTACTTTTTCCTTATATCCAAGACCCTGGTAATTCCCCTTCTTTTTTATTTTTATTTTTATCTATCTGTCTTTTAAATTTTTAATAATATTTTATTTTTTCCAATTACATGTAAAAAACAATTTTTGACACTCATGAAAAAATAATTGAGTTCCAAATTCTCTCCCTCCTTCCCTTTCCCCCTCCCTGAGATGACGAGCAGTTGGATATGGGTTATATATGTTCAATCATGCAAAACGTATTTCCATATTAGTCATGTTGTGAAAGAAAAAACAGACCAAAAAACCCCATAAAAATAAGCTAAAAAAAAGTATGCATTGATCTTCATTCAGACTTCATCAGGTCTTCTTTCTCTGGAGGTGGATAGCATTTTTCATCTTGAGTCCTTTAGAATTGTCCTGAGTCTGTGCAAAGTCCCAGTGGCAGGAGAAGAATGTTGTGTGCTGGGAATAGCAGGTAGACCTTGTTGGTTGGAATATAAAGTACATGAAGGGGAGTAATGTGAAATAAGTTAAAAAAGTTAGGCCAGAAGCAAATTACGAAGATCATCTCGTCAAACATTAGCAAGAACTGTTTTCATTTATGCCTTCATATCACCAGTAGCTAGCAAAGTAACTGACATACTGATTGACATTTTATAAATACTTAAAAGGAATTGAAGGGTTTTAAATGTCAAACAGAGACATTTGTATTTAATTCTAGAAGAAATCAGGAGCTACTGAAGCTTTTGGAGAAGGGGAATGACATGCTTCAGAAATACCAATTTGGCAGTTGAGTGGAGGATGGATTAGAGAGATTGGAAGCCAGGAGACTGACTAGGAATAGTCCAGTGAAGACATACTGAGGGTTGTCAAATGAGGATAAGATAGGAAGAGGAGGGGATGTACAGCCACCCCACCAGCATGGATGTTTTGGAACGGAGACTTGAAGGCCTATGTATACATGTGTCAGGGATAGTTTGCAGAGAGTTTTGAAGAAAGATGACAGAAGAAGGCATAGAAGAAGTAGAATATGTGTGTGTGCATGTTCATGTGCACGCGTGTGTGTGCCATCTTGAGAACATATGGGGAGAAGCTGGTCACCAGGTCTGGCCCAGTTCTTCCATTCACTGCAAGGACAGTTGACTGTTTCTGTGCTAAAGTCATGAGACTGGGGGTAGTGGTCCAGGTCTAGGAGAAACTGTGGTATGTCAGGGACCTGGTTCTCTCCTCAGACACATTTTTCTTATTCCCCCATGACTGAGCTATGGGAGAAACCACTGTGTTAACAGACCCCTTCATTGTCTTACTCCTGCGGTCACAAGCACTCAGCACTAGCTACAGTATTTCCAGTGGCCTGTGCTAGGCAAGACTCCTAACTCTTTTGTTTTTTTGGCCCATTCATTTTTGCTATTGGATATCCTACTACAAGATAAAAAGAAAAAGAACACATTAAAAAAACACATTAGTGTTTTTTGATGGGTCAAGGGTGGAAACAAAAAAAAAGCAGTCTGGGTAATGAAATAGACTCATCTGGCACCCACTAGCAGAGAAGAGACTAAATGACAGTCTGTCTCCTCATTAAGAATTCACAATGGGTGGGGAGGCAGAGTGTGCTGCCAGAGACTTTTCTAAGCCATCCCAAGGTGATAAGCAGGAGAAAGAAAGGCAAAGATGAAGATTTATCATCTAAAGCCATTACTTCCCTAGACTACTATTGTTACTGGGCCAAAAGACCCATGGTGAATGTGGAGGGGATAGAGAAATCTAGGACTACTCTTGTTGTTAGCTCCTTCAAGAAAGAAGGATAAGGTTGGGCATAAGTGTTGTTGGGAGTTCTATAGAGAATAAATAAGGGGAGGGTAAAAGGAATGCCCTTTAGGCAGCTGGGTGGCTCAGTGGATATCAGTTTGAATCTAGACTCAAGAAAACTGGATTTCTAACCATGAATCAAACTTTTATGAACTGTGTGGTCCTAATCAAGTCACTTTTGGTGGTCTCAGTTTTCTATAAAATGGGAATAATTATATCTTCTTCACAGGGTTGTTATGAAGATCAAATGAGACAGCATATAAAGTACTTCATAAACCTTAAAGAACTTTTATTGTTATTTGTGGGCACCTGGATGATGAGGATGTTAGAGAACTAGGCCTGAAATCAGGAAGACCTGAATTCAAATTTGACCTCAGCTACTTACTAGCTATGTGACCCTGGGCAAGTCACTTAACCCTGTTTGTCTCAATTTCCTCATCTGTAAAATGGGCTGGAAAAGGAAATGGGAAACCATTCCAGTATCTCTACCAAGAAAACCCTAAATGGAGTCACAAAGAGATGGACACAACCGAGCAACAGCAATTGTTGTTGTTAGCCAGAGCCATGAGAAGCCAGCCATACCTTCTTATCTGATGACGCTTGATTCATATTCTCCTGTATGTCCTTCAAAGTATTATGGACTACTTCAGGAGACAGTGATTTCCCATACAATAGAGGTATCAAGGGGAGACTGGATAACCACTTGCCAGCATGTTATAGAGAAGATTCCCACTTCAGATACAATTTAGACTAAGCACTTCCTGAGCACCTACTGTGTGCCAGGCACTTTGCTAAGTGCTAGGGGTACAAAGAACAGTGAAAATACCATCCCTCCATTAACTTACATTTCAGTGGGGAAACAGCATGTAAATGAATAGGCACATACAAGATATATACAGAACAGATGAAGAGGAAGGCTCTAGCAGCAAGGCTCCATTGGGACAGGCCTCCTTTAGAAGATGGCCTTTGATTGGCATCTTGAAAGATATTAGTCAATCCACCAGGATTTATTAGATGCATACAAATTTGCTGTGTGTGTGTGTGTGTGTGTGTGTGTGTGTGTGTGTGTGTAAAAATACAAGAAATTCCTGCTGTCCAGTGCTCAGTGACCTTTAAGGTCACCTCTCCCTTATATTTCTGTGATTCTGAGGCTCTTGGAGCTGATACAGAGAGAGGCAAGCACCAGTCATGGGGTAAGGGATTTCCAGAAGAGGAGAATAGATGAGGATAGAGGCTAGGACTCAGAGCCTTCATTGCTGGGCCATCTGTAGCCTTTCCTTCCAGAAGGGGAGCCTAGATACAATGGGAGCCCAGCTATGGGCTTGGCAGCTGCTGTGGAACAAGTCCCAGAGCTTGATGGCAGTCAGCCCAGAAAGATCAGCAGTGCTAAGGTGCAGGGCTGGCCAGTAGGACAGAGAAATCCATTATGTAGCATGATCTGAGTCCCACTGGTCTTTTTTATAGGTTTCCTAGGTTGCTGCCTACATTACATTAGTCATCTCTAATTGGCCCCTCTGCTCTTGCGCCCCCTGCCCCCCATCTGTAACTCACAGAGGCAGCTTCTCTTCCTGGGCTTCACTATGGATGGCATTATCATTCCTTTTGCTCTGAGAAGGTGTAAAGATCTCAGAGACAATGAAGTGCAAATAGGGACCTGGGAGTTGAAATGTGGAGATGACTAGAGGGAGAAATGAACACAGAAGTCAACAAATGCTCCTGTTTCCACACTGGCCTCTGGATCGTTGTTCTAAGGGCTAATATGGCAGCATGTAGTATAGTCTGGGTATATTGCAGGAGAAAAGCTGACCTCAGAGCTCAGAGGCAGGATGAGGCATGGGGGTGGGGGTGGGGGGTGATGGGTGGGAGGGAGGGGAAGTACCACCTCAGACCAATGTGTAACCTTGGACAAGTCACTTAACCTCTTACTGTCTCATTAAGCTTTCTAGGAGTATAAACTGTAGAGCAGGGACGAGGCTGATCTGCTTTGGTGGATGATGTTCTCTCAGGAAATCGCTGATCCACACCAAAAGAGTAAGACTCTCCAATCTTCTTGGACTATTAAGAAAAATATGATGATGAGGAGGTAGAGCCTGATTATCCTTTTACGAGTTGGTACCTCTTCCGAGTTTGAAGGGACTGCCATTTCCCTTGAGGGTTTGGCATGAAACCCTCTATCTAATCTTAAGACTACAGAGACATCCCAATATAGCTCAAACTTAACTAAGGTCCTCCGGTCTTTGATTAGAAAAAGGATGACCATTCTATGTGAAAACAAACAATCCTCTGAATGGCACACATTTTCATTTCAAACTTAAATTGAAGATTTTGGTTTATAAATAATGATCTTACCTATTCATTTTAGAGGAATAATGGTCCAGAGAGGTTGTGACTTGCCTAAGGTCACACAGCTAGTAAAGTGTCAGAGCCTGAATGTGAACTCAGGTTCTTTGCCTCCAAGTTGGGTATACTTGTCACTACCAAGCTAGTCCTTTTGTAGCAAAGGCACTAGATGTTATTTAACATTACTGGTTAATAGTAGCAGAGGCAGAGATTAATGGGGAAAGTGTAAATCTGGTTCAGAGAAAAAGGCAAAATGAAAGAAAGCTGAAAGAAAGAAACAAAGGGGGAGAAAGGAAGGAGAGAAAAAGAGATAAGAGTTTGGAAAGATTTATGATTACCTCCTTCCCTTAAATGTTCCAGCTAGTGATGGAAATATTGAATTAGTGGACACTGGTCGTTTTATTTTTTAATATGAATTGCATTATAATTATATAAAAGTATAATAATATGATGAAGTTTTATGTAGAGTTAGTCACTGTCAGTATTTCTATCATCAGGCTATTTTGTGGCCCTGAGATTTGCTGTCCCTAGATATCACTGATCGAAGTTTTAAGGGTGGCAGTAAGTAGGTTGGGCAAATGATAGGACTTGCCTCGGACCCTGCCTCCCTCTCCAGGAAGAGTCTTTCCATTGGCTTGAGGCACAGCAATCTCCCCTCTGACTTTCCAACTCTGCTCTTCTGTGAGTTCCAGATTAGAACCAGGTTTTTCTGTATCAAGGGTTTGCAGAGTCAGGGACAGGGAAGAGGGAGAGCTTTCTTTCTTCAGTAAATTTTTATTGCTATTTTCTGTTTTTACATTATCTAAATTTCCCTCCACATTTCTTCCCCTTTCCCCTCCCTGAGAGCCATCCCATATAATAAAGAAAACTTTTTAATAAAGAGGAAGAAGAAAAAGAAATCAGCAAAACTGATAGATACATTTAAAAAATTGGATATTTAATTTAATTCAATTCTAACTTGTTCACACCTAGTTTACTTCCAGTCCAGAGTATGGGAGCTTGGCCGCCTTGGTGTGATGGAATTTCTGCCAAAACAGTTGAAAATCCAGTGCCTTGTGCATGGTAGGTATTAGATGAATTACATTTACAAATCAGAGAATTAAGGTTGCTCATATGTGTTAATAAACTGATCTATAAAATGTGATAACCTCCTCTCTATAAACAAGAATATTAAAAAGCTATCCTAATTTCGAATTTTATTTTAGATGATTACAATTTAGACCCTTCTAGTTGTATGATAGCGTCTTCTTTTCAAACATACCTTGGATCTGGTTTGTCGGTGTTTTGTATATAGAAGTTAAGCTCCTTGTGGGCCAGACTGTTTCACTATTGTCTTTGTTTCTCTAATATTGAGTACAGGGCTTATTACATAGTAGGAACTAAATTAATATTTGTTGTTGGATTGAGTCTAAAGCAGTTTAGGTTGACAAAGCTATTCTTTACTTTGTTGCCAAAGAAGACCATGCCATCAGAGAAATAGTGACATGACTTGCACTTGACTTTGTTTTGAGTGATGGAGGGCTGTGCAGGTCACCAGCCTCACTTTTCCTCCAGAGCCATCTGAATCCAGTGACCAGATATTCATCAGGATGACTAAAGATGACCCAGGATGAGGCAGTTGGGGTTAAGTGACTTGTCCAAGGTCACACAGCTAGGGGTTCTCCTGATTCCTGCACTGGTGCTCTATCCAGTGCTTCACAAGGTAGCCAATGGATGGATCATAAGATCAATAAATCATAGATTTAGAGCTGGATGAGGTCTTAGAGGACATCTAGTTTAACTCCTTCATTTTATAGATGAGGAAACTGAGTTCCCATTGTCAAAACCATATAAATAATAAAAGGGAAAGCTGGGAGTCATATTGAACTCATGGAATCATAAACCTATTGCTGGAAGGGATCATAGAGGTCATTGAGTCTAGTCCCTTGGTTTCACATGTGAGGAAATTAGAATCAGAGAGGCTAATTGATTTGCTCAAGGTCAATGAAGATATTAACCCCATTTTCCATATGATGAGATTGAGCATCACAATTTCAAAAGTGAGGTAATCACTGGTCTAATGTAACCCTGAGATTTTTCCTGAATAATCTTGAATTTCAATGAAACACTTTCCCACTGTGTCCTTATAGAACCTTTCATTTGAATTCTTAAAACAATTAAATATAATTTTCCTCATTTGTTTTTATAGATGGGGAACGTGAGGTAAAAAGAGGTTAAGTGACAACCATGGCCACACAATGAGTCTGCAGTTCAGCTGGGAATTAGTTCCCCTGAATCCCGACTGATTGCTGTGTCCTATCTCATATGATGGAGGACAGTTAGCCTGTTACCTAAATCATGACAGTGATAATGATTTCCCATCATTGATCACCACACATTTATCTATATTTATAGGAGGAGAAATCAAACACTATGCTAAGTTCTCTATCTTGACTTTGGAACCATTCCACTCATTTTATTTATTTATTTTTAAATCCATTCAAGTTGTAACCAGCTCGGCACTGGCCCATTATCTCCATGGCCCCGTAGTCAATGGAATCCAACAATTTCTGTGGCCTTCCACGAGAAGGCATTGCGTAAGACTGCATAAAATTGTAATTTTGCCTGGTTTTCTTGTAACTGACATAGAAACCACAGTACAAAAGTAATGGGAACCAAGGACTTGGCCTAGTCAGACCTGTTGAATCCATGGAACTGAGGTCTGGAAGCCAGGGATTCTGCCTGGGATGGAAATCACAGACCCAGAAGGACTTGGTAACAGAAAGCCTCGGCAACCCCTCTTTCCAGCACTGATTTATGGACTGCTCAACCAAAGTATCTGGCTTCACAATTGTTTCTTTGGCCTTGTTTCAGCAGAGGAGCAAGTCTGAAGCCAAATCAGTCCTGGGACATTTGCTAAGCAGTCAAATAGTCTTTTTCAGAGGGCTTGGAAACCATTCATTTGAGTTTTGTTATGCAACCTTCTTTAGTGAACAAGGCTGAAATGTCTACCAGAAGGGAGAAAACCAACAGGATTGGCAGGGATGAGCCATTACCAGCCTGAATTTGACCTAAATAAGGAAGCCAGTAACAAAGTGAATCTGTCCTAGTCACAGAAGTATAGAGCTGGAAGAAGACCTTGGTGGCTATGGAGTCCAATCTGTACCTGAAAAAGGAGTGTCCTCTACAACACATGCGGCAAGTGGTCATCTCGTTTAGCCCTTGCAGGAAGACTTCTAATGAAAGGAACTCACTAGCTTCCAAGGCAGCCAATTACATTTTTGGACAGCTCTACTGTGCCTAGTCTCTATGTCTTTAAGTGTCCAATGGGAGCAATGAACTTTTCATCCTATGCTTCTGGAGCTGCATCATTTAAATATTAGAGTTGATATTTAAGGGAATAATAGTCAATAGTAACATGTTCTTTTTGCCCTAAAATCCCTCTGTGATCTTACCCCACTCTACTATTTTGTTCTAAGAACAAAAGCAGCATTTGTACTAAAATTTCCAACACTGCTTATATCCAAAATCTTTTTTGTGTGTGGGACTATCTCCTTTCTCTCTACTTTTGCATGGACCCCCCACCCCATTCTTGGAATGTACTCTTTGATCATAGAATCCCTTGCTTCCTTCAAGTGCCACTTTCTGATTCTCTGGTTTTTAGTAAGTTTATACTTTATTTAATTTGTATTTTACCTATTCATATGGGGTGTCCTAAAAGTCTTAGCGCATACTTAACCAACACTGATTTTTGAGACACTCGGTATTCTGCATATGCTCATTTACATACATGTTTTCGCTCTGATAGACTAGAAACTCTCCGAGGGCAGTCACTGTTTCATTTTTGTCTTGGTATTCTCAGTGCCTCTGAGCCTCAGTGGGTCTTAATAAATATTCATTGACTCTCTAAATATGAGGCATTTCAGATGTCTGTCATGAGGAGGGTAATCCCTGATAAAAGGGATATAATGGAAAATGTTTAATAACATGAAATACGTCCTTTATCAGAGCAAAGCTATGAACCAAGTATATGCCAACAGCATTTTACTGTGAGATGAGGAACTGAATTTGGAGCCAGGGTTTGGGCTGGAATTTTTGCTCTGCCACTTAATAGCCGTGGTACCCTGGGCCTTTTCTGCCTTAGCTTCTGTATCTGTAAAATATGGAAGGAGGTGGAGTTGGAACAAATGATCTCTAAGGTCTCTTCCGACTCTTCATCTATGATCCCTAAGACTTGATGTAGCTGAGCAGTGTCTAAGGAGAAAACAAATAAATCATTCATTAATAGATCAGTTCTGTTTTCTTTCTATCTCTGCCATTTATTCTTGTTCAAGTGGGTCTGACTCTTTGTGACCCCATTTGGGGTTTTCTTGGCACAGATACAGGAGTGGTTTCCCATTTCCTTCTCTAGCTCATTTGACAGATGAGAACACTGAGACAGTGTTAAATGACTTGCCCAGGGTCACACAGTTAGTAAGTGTCTGATTTGAACTTGGGAAGATGAGTCTTGCTGACTCCAGACCCAGTACTCTATCCACTGCACCACTCAATTGCTGCCTGCCATTTATTATCATAGTCCTAATTGAGCAATAGTGATGATATTGTATGCATGACAAAGGAAAAGTAGGGTAGAAAATCCTGCGAGGTCCCATAGAAATTGTTTCATCAACATAAGTAATTAAAGTTCACCATTCACACATGTCTTATTTTGGATGAACTTAATGCACCCCAGTGCAGTGGTTAGACAGTTGGCCTCAGAACCAGAACTGGATTCCAGTCCTGCCTCTGACACATTACTATGGCTGGTTGTGTGATCCTGATACTCTCTCTGGATGACTCTCTGAGATGATGAATTGCAGAAAGTATACCATCCTGCATTAGGAGTGGGAGTTCCCTATACCCATGAAATTGTAAGTCCAGCCTCTATTGTCACATCAATACTGCCAGCTATCTTAACTTAGTCATATAAATTAATTTGAATTCAAATAATTAATTTAAAGAATAGTAACTCTAGTGGAGAATTTATTTTACATGTGAAAATTTTAAAAAGGACTGTTAGTTGAAGCAAAAAGGAGAAACATCTGTATTCTTTAGAACTGGGAAAATTGAAAAACAAGAATTTATTAAGCACCTACTACATGCCAGGCACTGGTGAAAGAAGGAGAAAAACACAACTTTTTACTTATCCTTCTACTCTTCGAACCAGTAGCACTGGCTTACTTACTGTTCCTCACATTCCAAAACTCCTCCTGACTGTTTTTCATTGACTGTCCCCCATACCTGGAATGCACTCCTTCCTAACCTCCCCCTCCTGGCTCTCTTGAAGACTAACTTAAAAGCTAGATAGTGCAATAGATCAAGAGCTGGGCCTGAAGTAAGGAAGATTTTGAATTCAAATTTGACTTCAGATACTGTGTTGCCCTGGGCAAGTCATTTTACCCTCTTTGCCTCAGTTTCCTCATCTATAAAATGAGCTGGAGAAGGAAATGGCAAACTGCTCCAGTATCTTTGCCAGGAAAACCCCAAATGGGATCATGAAGAATCGGATACGAATGAATACCAACAACCAAATCCCACCTTCTGCCAGAGAGCTTTCCTAGTCCCTGTCACTGTCTTTCCTCTGAGATTACTTTCTACTTCTATTTTATGTACTTTTTATGTACTTTATTTGCATGTTGTCTTCCTCTTTCATGTGAACTTGAGGGCAGGGACAGTATGTCCACCTTTCTTTCCATCCAAAGCATTTAACCTAGTGCCTGAAACATAGTAAATGCTCAACAAATGCTTGTTGACTGATTGGCTGACATGTCCCTGCCCTCGAGGGGCTTATATTGTATTGAGGGAGTACCATGTATGTTTGTAAGTATGTAAAAATATGAAAACAAAAAAGTATTTATAAAATAAAAGCAAGGTACTTTTTCTGGGAGGGAGGAAGGCAATTCCAGATGGGGAGATCAGGAAAGACCTTTTGTAGGGAGTGGCGCTTGAGCCAACCTTTGAAGGGAATTAGAAATTTTAAGAGGGCAAGTTGAGGAGGGAATGCATTCTAGTCATGGGAGATGGCCTGTGCAAAGAGTGTGATGGAGTGTTGTGTGGGAGAACCAAGGCCATTTGGGTTAGACTAAAGGGTGTGTGAAGGGAGAATAATACACAATGCTAGAAAACTATGTTGGAGCCAGGTTATAAAGGACTCGGTACGCTAAACAGAGGAGTTTAGTTTTGACCCTAAGCAGCCACTGGAATTTATTGAGCAAGGGAATGATGTGATCAAAACTGCATGGTGAGATTCTATAGAACTTGGCAACTGATTCCATGTAGTAGGCAAGTCACGGAGCCACAGTTTTATGCCTGGGTAACTGGAAGAGTTTTAGCATGAGCAGAAGTAGGGCAGTGAGGAAGGGGGAGCTGGTTTGGTGGGAAAGATGAGGAGTTCATTTTTAAATGTTACATTGGTTGTGGTGGTAAGATATCCAGCTGGAAATGTCCATCAGAGAAAGCTCTGGAAAGAGGTTGGGGATGGAGAGAGAGAGATTTTATAATGATCCACCTAGAGATAATAGATGAAGCTCTGGGTGTGGAGAAAGTAGGTCTTCACATATTGGTAGAAAGCTAAGAACTAAACCTGAGGGATGCTCATATCCAGGGGACAGGAGTAAAAATCCATGTCACCAGTTAGAGATGGAGGAGGCAGGGTTAGACAGCAGCTTGTCTGAAAAAGATGTGAAGGTTTCAGTGGACGCTAAGCTCAATATGAGTCAGTGGGGTAATGTCAGAGCCAAAAAAGTTATTATTGTCTTGGGTTGTACTACTACTAACAATAGTGGCTAACATTTATATGGTGCTTACTATGTGCCAGGCACTGTGCTAAATGCTTTACAATTATTATCTCCCTTGATCCTAACAACAATCCATTTTACAGATGAGGAAACTAAGGCAAAGAAAGGTTAAGTGACTTGTCCAGGGACACACAGCATTCATTTGAAGGTAGGTTAGAATTCAGGTCTTTCTGATTCTCTGATTCTAGGCTCAGCATTTTATCCACTGTACTACCTGGCTTCTTAACTTCTGTCAGGACTCAGTTCGGGTGCCACCTAGCTTTTCCTAATGCCCTGGATTTTTTTTTCTCCTTTTTGACATCATCTTGTTTTTACTTATTGGTTCACCCTCTTGATTCTCAAGTAGAATGTAAGTTGTTTGAGGGTGTTGTTGTTCGCCATTTTTTTCAGCCCTGTCCAGCTTCAAGACCGCATTTGAGGTCTTAGAAGAGAGACTGGAATGGTTTGTCATTTTCTTTCTCTGTTTTATAGATCAGAAAACTGAGGCAAATAGGGGGAAGTGGCTTGCCAACAGTCACACAGCTAGTAAAAGTCCAAGGCAGAATTTTAACTCAGCCCTTCCTGACTCCAGGCCCTGTGTTCTATTCACATATCTTGGTTTTACTTATCGGTACATCTTTTTTGATTCCCAAGTAGAATGTAAGTTGCTTAAGAGTAGGGTCTATGTAATTTTAGGTTTTGTATCATCAGCACATAAACTAGTGCTCTGCACACAGCAGGTGTTTAAAAAATGCTTATTGGATTGAACTGAAAGCCAAGATATGTGAATCCAGCTGAGTGATGTTCTTCTACAGTAGAGACCTTTGCTACTCTTGCTCATACATTGGGAAATCTCTTTGGGGACTGCTTTTGGGGCCTTGGACACATTCTACTGAATCTCCTGTACTGGGGTAAATCTTGGTCTTCTGAGGGTGGAATTGTTTTTAAACTGCCAAAAGTCCTACAGAGCCAAGGCTGATGGACTCAACCCGACAAGCATTTATTGAATGTGTACTACAGGCTTGGTGCCGGGGAAAGAAAGACAAAAAAAAAGAAAATGTTTTCTACCCTTAAGGATAATAAAATAGCTCTAGGGCTGTAGAGGCCTCCAAGGTCATCTACTATGATCATCTCATTTTACAGATGAGGAAACTGAGGCACAGGGAAATGAAGTGACGTTGAAGATCACACAGGTAATATGGCTAGAGGCAGGATTTTAACCCAGATCCTCTCACTCTGAAAGAGTCAGGGGTCGTTTCATTTTGCCATCCTAGATGTTCTGTTAGGGTGATTTAAACAGAATTTTTATCATTGTGTTCTGTCTTGTAGATGCAAGACAGAGGGGCAAATCTTTTTGGCTGTGTTTGTACTTTTACCTGATTGCTTTAACCATTTTGATGGGGGAGTAGTCCTCATCTACCTTTCAGAGGGCAGAAGGACAGAACTTCTTATGTTAGAGTTGCTCATGCTAATCCTGTCAACCTGAAGTAATGTTTCTCTCCCTGTCTCTGTCCCTGTCCCTGTCCCTGTCCCTGTCTCTGTCCCTGTCTCTGTCTCTGTCTCTCTCTGTCTCTGTCTCTGTCTCTCTCCCTCTCCCTCTCCCTCTCCTTCTCCCTCCCTCCCTCTCTGTCTCTGTCTGTCTGTCTCTCTCTATCTCCCCCCTCCCCCTTTCCTTTTCCCTCTCCATCTCTCCCTGCCCCCATATATCTTACAGCATTCTGTTTGGACCTTTCATTTTGTACTTAACCACATTTTGCCTTACATTATATACATACATATAACATGTGCATATATATATATGTCTAGAGCCTTCTCACAATTTCTGTTAGAATTATAAGGACAAACAGAGGAATTATGCTTTATTTCATCGTTATTTCATCCCCATTACCCTGCAATGAATCTCCTCCCTTCCTCTCCTCTCCTCCCTTCCCCTCCCCTCTCTTCCCCTCCCCTCCCCTCCCTTCCTCTCCTCTCCCCTCCCCTTCCCTCCCCTCCTCTTTTCTCCTCTCATCCCTGTCTCTCTCCTCTTCTCACTTCCCTTCTTTCTCTCTTTTCTCTTTCTTTTCTCCTCTGTCTCTTGTCTTTTTCTCCTGGAATCAAACTTAACAAGCTTCTGTGAGACATATTAACTTCCTGCCTACTGTGGTGAGGAAAGCTCAGGGCTGTGGAAAAATGCTGATATATTTAAAATAAGAAGAAAGATTCCAAATGACCACATAAATAAACCTCAGGGAATTTTAACCAAGTAACTGCTGCCAGCTAATTCCTCAGCCAATCAAAATGCTAAATGTTTGATACTGGAAAGGGGCCGCATTTCTGTTCTGTGCCATGCTTGTCAACACTCCAATTGGTCTAATAATAAACATATCCATTCATAAAAAGAATAGGATGTAAGTGACCACCTTCCTCCAATCCCATTGACCTCTACCAACAGAAGGCGCTGAGTGTGTCCAGGTCAGTGACAGACACAGGAATGCACAGCTGTCTCCTGACATTCCTGGTCGCCAGGCCAGAAGTATTTATAGACCACAATAAGGAGTGAGAAAACAAACAGATGTTGTCGCATGGGACATGGCCAGTGCCATGAAAGCAGCTGGCTTCAGCATGGAACCCCCTTTCACATGAGTTTAGTGAGGTTGACATTGCTGAGATCCCACATCAAAATAAAGAGCAAACCCTGCTTCCATCCAGTTGTTTCAACTGCCTCAGGCATCTGGCATTTTCTTCTTTCTCCACCCCTCCCCCTACCATGCCTACCCCCATAGTGTTTATAGTACCTAGAGCAGTGGGGTGACTGAGGAATAATACTGGTCCCAAATCCACTTGAATGTTTTAATGAATTTCAAATGACATTGTTTAGTTTTTTGCTTAGCAAGGGATAGAAATGACCTAAACCCTTCACTGACTAGATCAACGAGAGTTTATTTGGGCAGGGGGATAAAAGGAGTGGACTATTTCTGCATAGTCTTGATGCAAAATGGCAATAGAAGACTTCTGTTAACCTCATGCACTCCAGATAATACCTTCTGTACTTAGTTGACAGCACATGCCTAGCAAACTGGGCACCTTCGTATTGTTTCCTGAAAGTTGCCAACTGATTTTTCCCTCTGTCTGGATGATATAAATTTAAGTAAAAGAGATATATTTGGGCTTTGAACATGGGGTTGGGTAGAGGAAACTGAGAGGGAGGGGATTAAGGGCATCATGGTTGCAGAGGGAAGTTTGCTGCAGTGGAATGATTCCTAATCTAAGATCATAGATCTATATCGATTTAGATCAGGAAGGGATCTTTGAGGTCCTCTATTCTAACTTCTTCATTTTCTAGGTGAGGGAGATAAAGTAACTTGTCCTTGGTTACAAATAGAAAGTGGCAACATTGGACACTATTGGTCTTTTAGATGCTCTCTCCCCTCCTCCCTGGGTTTTGATGACACTGCTTTCTCCTGTTTCTTCCCCTACCTTTTCAATTATTCTTTCTTACTGTTCTTTGCAGAATTATGATCTACCTTTTCTCCTTAAGGCGTGAGCATATCCTAGTTCTCTGCCTTTTCTCTACCCTGTCTCTTGGTGATCTTATCTGCTCCTATAGCAGATTTTCTCAATGAAGATGATTTCCAAATCGATACATTCAGCCCCCTTTTCTCCTAAACTCCAATTTCCTATCTCTAACTGCCTGTTAGACATTTCCATCTCAATGTCGAATCGGTACCTCAAATTCAACGTGTCTAAAATAGAACTCTCTCCCCTGCCCCTCCCCATCTTACCCCTCTTCCCAAGTTTCTTATTTCTATTGAGGGAACTGCCATCCTTGTATCTGCCCACCCTCTCACCCTTGAAGTCATCCTCCACTCCTCATCATTTCTCATACACTATTTCAATTTAAGTTGTCAGGTCTCGTTGATGCTTCCTCCACCCTTCTCTCTACTCACCTCATCACCTCTCCCCTGCAATGCCACATTAGCCTCCTGATTGACTGCCCTGCCTCCAGCGTTTCCTCTCTCCAATCTGTCATCCAAGTAGCTGCCCAAATCATCTTCCCAAAGCATAATTCAAGAAACTCTGACCTGCTTAATAAGCTTCCATGGTTTGATTCTGTTTCTAGAATAAAATATGAACTCTTGGCTGTGATTTAAAACCCCATACAAACTGGCTCTGACCTGTCTTTCCCAAATTACTTTACATCACTTCTCACGAACTGTATGTTCCACTTCCACTGGCTTTTTTTTTGTGGTTCCTCTTGAAGAACATTCTCTCTCCTAGCTCTTTATCCTTGCATAGGCTGTCCTCCAAATCCTCCAAGCTTGGAATGCCCTCCCTCCCTTGTCACCTCTGTTTCTTGGAAACCCTCCTGTTTGTCAAGGCTCACACTCAAGCACCATCTCCAATATGAGGCTTTTCTTGGTCCCCAATTATAAGGACTGACTACCCCTACCAAATGACTTCTCATTTATTTTGTGGACAGTGCTGGTGAATACTAAATAATTGGTTCTCAAAAAAAAAGCATGACATTTTAAAGCTTAATCTGCATTAGAACATTTTCTTCATTCCTTTTTTTATGTCAAGACAATCAATAAAACAATAAATAAAATTCCAGGTTGGAGCCTTTCCTGATATCTGAGGTGTGAATATTCACACTGATAATATCACAATTATCTCTCCTGAGACCTACAAGACCTACAGGCTGGTGGCTTGAGCTTCAGCAGACCCATAGTGTACATTTCCCTCCAGGAGAGTTCAAGGTCCTTAAGAGGAGAAATTATTTTCATTTTTAATTCTGAGGCTTTGGTGCCTGGCACAATACCTGCCACACAGGAGGAGACACTTAATAAATTCCTTTTTTGTTGTCCCTTGTTCCAAGTGTTGTCTAATTCCTAATTAGAAGTCAGGGAATCGGAATTCTAGCCCTGGATTCTCTAATTACCAGGTCGGTGACCTTAGGCAAGTCACCCTCTGGAGTTATACTTTCCTTACCTATCCAATACAAGTAATAATAATACCTATTCTGCCAGCTTCCCATAGGTTGTTACAAGGATCAAATGAGATCATGGATAGGAAAGGTCTTTGTAAACTGTAAAGTCCTACATAACTACAAACTATTATCTTCTTAGCTTCAGAGGACACCCTCTCCCCAGGGTGTGAAGTGGGAAATTGAGTTCAGTAATTATAATAACAATAATAAGCATACCCCTCTTGTTATTGCTTCATCCTTGGTTTAAAAATGTGCAAAATAAACATGGGAGGGGGATGGGGAAAGAATGTTCACTGATGAACCACAGCTATGTTTCCTTTTAAAGAGAAGGGATAGAGCCTGGGTTTTGGCTCTAATGGGATTCTTAGAGCAAGATTCTTGGTATTAACAGGCATTATATAATGGTAGGAGGTAGAGCTGGAAGGATCTATAGAGATTTTCTAGTCAATTCCTTTCATTTTAGAGATGAGGGGCCTGAGGTCCAGAGAGGTTAAGCCATTTACCCAAGGTCATCTAGACTTCTAATGGTACAGTTAGGACTGGAATTCAGTTATTCTGATGTCTAATTATGAATTAATTATGAATTAATAATGATACCTAGCATTTAACACTTTAAGGTCTGCAAAGCACTTTACAAATGTTATTTCATTTGATCTTCAACATTCTTGGGAGGGAGGTGCTGTTATTATTCCTATTTTACAGATAAGGAAACTGAGGCTAAATGACTTTCCCAGGGTCACACAGTTAGTAAATGTCTGAGATCAGATTTGAACTCGGGTCCTCCTAACTCCGGTTCCAGCACTGTATTGCCAGTGGCACCTCAACACCCTCTTTTCTCAATTCTGCCTCTTAGAAACTTTACTTTCCAGCTCATACTCAAGTACCATTTCTTAGTTGAAGCTTTTCCTGCTTCCCATTTGTGAGCACTACCCCTGCTAAATTATTTCACATTTGCTTTGCATATATTTGTCATATACTAATCTGGGTACATGTTCTTTTCCTACAGTAGAATGTCAGCTTTCTAGAGCTTGTTTTCTTGAGACACTACACGGACTGTGGGATGGAGTTAACTCAGATTTGAATCCATGCCTTTGGACTTACAATCAAGTAGTTTCCCCAACAATACAGGCTGCTGCTATTTATTGGCTTGTATATATGATGCAAGATCTCCTTTTGATGGCAAATCATGGAGGGACAGCGATTCTGAGATCTTGATGCTTAGTTAGGTTGTCAGAAGATAATGTCAGGCAGGTCCTAGCTATCTGGAAAGGCTTCAGTTAACTGTGTAATCTAGAAATGAGCAATCTTTCTCCTCTGTTCTAGACACTGAAGATACAGAGAGAAAAATGAATCAGTCCCTACCCTCAAGTAGCATACATATAATAAACAATATATACACACATAATTGTATTAAAAAATAATGCCAATACAAGATCATTTTGGGGTTGAGAGACTGCTGGAGGAAGGGATCGGTAAAAGTCTCGTGTATGGTAGTACAAAGTAGGTAAAGCTTTAATTGAGCTTTGAAGGAAGCCAGACACTCTAAGAGGTTGAGGTGAAGAAGGAGGCCTCCAAGGACAAGACTGCTAATGGCCTGTGTGCCCTAAGACTGATCTGGTTAAGTTCAGAAGCTTATTTTTAGGATTCTGAGGAATTTCTTGAACCATAGCAACTCTTGAAGACTTTATTAATGTAAAGATAGAGGGATTGTAATCTGGGTCAGCGGAAAAAATAGTCACATTAAAGAAATCCCTGATTTTGAAAGTGAAGAGATATATTATGTTCACATAGGTAGGGCTAACAATTGAGACAGAAAAAAAGTAGTCATAATATAACTTTTTATACCCTTTTATTTCTATGTTTTTAATTTGTGGGATAAAACTAGTATTTCCATAACATAGTATAATAAAAAAAAATTGCACATGAAACTGAATCTATTATGTATACCATGCTATTCCATTTATACGTAATAAATTTATATATATTATATATATAAAACATTTTTTTCCTCTTCCTCCTTTTCCCCCTCCGCCCTATGATTACCATTAGACACAAATATAAAATTATTCTAAGTATACTTCTATTTTTCAGTTCTTTCTCTGGGTACAGATAACATCTTTCTTCTTATTGTATAATTTGGAGGACATTCTCCTTATCTATCCTCTAGGGGTATTTTTACTAGGTGAAAGGATAGTATATTAGCTAGTACAATATCTCAACAGGAATTAGTTTGATCGAATGTTTTTTTGCTTGTTATCACCCATGGAATAAATGTGTAAATTTTGTAAATTTTGATGTTGTAAAACAGAGGTATCAAACAGAGAGCACCTCCTGCATCAGCCCACAACAACCCAGTGCAGCCTGAAGCAATTTAAAATGTAATTGGGAATATTTAACAAAATAAATTAAAATGCAATAAAATATTGATAATATTAATGTGTGGTTTTCTAAGTCAATACATGCCCATAGGGATCTTTATATACAGTGTACTGGCCTCCATTTCTATTTCAGTTTCATACCACTGGTGTAAAAGGTAGAATGTGTGACATATAAAAAGTTTGAGAGACATAATTTCTGGGTAATTAATCATTTTATTAATTATGGCTAGTGAATAATTAATTCAAGCATGGTCATTTGACCATCTTTTGTAAGCCAAAAACAGATCATGGCAGCCTCTTGATGTTTACATGCTCTTGGAAGAGTGGATGTTCCCAACAGACAGCAATCAGCTCTGATGGGTTAACAATTAAAGAGAAGAATCACTGTTATAATGACAGGTGGACCTATTCTAAAGAAGGGCTGGGGGCTGATTACTCCCAGCCCCCTGCAACCTAGACAAAGGATCTATCACTCACCCAAGCTTGAGCAGAACACAACGGGCTCCCCCAGTTGAGTGGAGTCTGAACAAGATTGAGGAGAATGTTAGATCTAATCTCATAATCAACCCTGTTCTTTAGTGGCTCAATTTGAGCTAATTGAGGAATTAGAAAGGGAAAAATTCTTGGATCTCCCCAATAGTAACTGGTTATTGGAGAGATAATTTCTCTCAGATGTAAACTCCTCCTCAGCAAGTACTCTTTCAGTGATGTCTTTGTATCCTCATCAGTACCTGACACATATGACATGCTTCATAAATGCTTGTTAGATTAGAATGAAGAGATCTGAAGCATAGAGTTCTGCCTAAGTCTCAGAAGTGTTTAGGAAGACAGGGTTACCCATCACTTTGGGTGGGTAGGAAGGCAAGGAGGAGAATTCTGCCTTAGACTGGTCCTGAAAGATGACAATTTGCATTCAAGTCAAATTTGACTAATTTGGGAATATGGGACTTTGCTGTTTTGTTTTTTTTTATTCTACTCCCTAGCCAAATTTTCTCAACAATAATAGCTCACATTTTTGTAGTGCTTTAACTTACCCATAATACTGCTGTGAATTCAGGAAATGAAACTCAGGCTCAGAGAGTTTAAGGTCCATGATACAGCTGAGATTTGAACTCAGGTCTTCTGTTTACAAATCCTGTGTTTTTCTAAATTTCTCCCTGATAGTAAAAGTAGTCATTAGGTCACCCTGTGATTTAGAGTTTAGTGTTGGAAGAGACCTTAGGGAACTTTGTCCAACCTCTTCATTTTACAGATGAGGAAAATGAAAAGATTTAGGGAATTTCCAAGGGTTCAGTTAACAAGTACTCAATCTGGGATTTGAACTCAAATCCCCTGACTACAATTCTTGTGCTCTTTCAATAATTATCTTTTGGAAATGAAATGAAAATTTGGGGGTCATGACTGGCTTAACATGGCTTTCAAAACATCTAATATCGTTCCTCCAGTGCAACTCCCTGTCAGGGACCAGCATGAACAATGGCAGGACTTATTAGCAGCATACTCTGAAGAAGCATTTTCAAATAAGTCATTATGTCTGTGAGAATTTACTTAAAACTGATTTTCCTAAAGTGTAAGTCTGACCACATTGTCCCCTCTCTCACCCCAGTAACCTTAAGTGACTCCCTATTACCTCTAGGATCAAATACAAACCTTTCTGTTTGTGTATATGTGTTTGAATTTCAGGTTCTTCACTATCTGCTGCCTTCCTGTTTTTCTGCACATTACTCCCCTACACAGGGCAGCGAGGTGGCACAGTGGATAGAACACTGGGTCTGGAGTTAGGAAGACCTGAGTTCAAACCTGACCTTAGACATCTACTAGCTGTGTGATCTTGGGCAAGTCACTTCACCTTGTTTGCCTCAGTTTCCTTATCTGTAAAATGAGCTGGAGAAGAAAATCGCAAGCCACTTCAGTATCTTTGCCAAGAAAACTCCAAGTGAGGTCATGAAAAGTCAGACATGACTGAGATAACTGAACAATAAGGTCCTCTACACACTCTGTGGTTCAGCTATACTGAATTCCTTACTCTTCCTCACAAGAGCACTATATCCTTTCTAGATATTTTTTTCACTGACTGTTCCTCATGCTTGAACTGCTCTCTCCTCATCCCCCCTCTTAGAATCAGGCTTAGGTCATGCGCCACCTTTGGCAAGAGGTGGCTCTCCCAAATGCTGGTGCATTCCCCCTAGTTTACTTTGCATTTACTTTGCATGTATGTTGTATATACTGTCATATGTATATGTTGTTTTCTCCAGTAGAGTGCAATAGATTTCTTATGCATATGTTGTTTTCTCCAATTTTTCTTTGTGTCTTTGGTATAATAATAAAACTTTTAGTTTTCAGTATAGTCTTTTATATAGTACTATATTAGTATAGTATAGAACTCTAAAACTGTAATTTAGAATTAGTCTTCAGTGTTTAATATAGTGCCAAAGACGTTGTTGTTCAATTGTTTCAGTCTTGTCCAATTCTTTGTGATCCCATTTGGGATTTTCATGGCAAAGATACTAGAGTAGTTTGCATTTTCCTTTCTAGCTCATTTGACAGAAGAGAAAACTAAGGCAAACAGGGTGAAGTGGGTTGTCCAGGGTCACACAGTTAGTAAGTGTCTGAGGCTGGATTTGAACTCAGGTCTTTCTGACTCCAGGCTAGGGTGCTCTATCCACTTTGCCATCTAGCTGCTCCTGCAAAAGTCACAGTGGGCACTCGAAAATTCCTTGTTGATTGACTGATTGATAAAGGGCAGTATGAGGGAGTAAACAGAGGGATAACCTTGGAACCAGAAAAACCTGGGTTCAGGGTTTACCTTTGTCACTTATTTTTTTATGTAACCCTAGATAAATCCCTTATTCTCTCAGGATAACAGGTAACTCTCTAAAACTGTAAGAGTCAAATGAATCTCTTATATGTACCCCCCACATGTTATAGTGCATCCCATGTGCTTCTTTAATATACTTTGCAAGAAAACTGTTAACTCTCTAGTGAAGGAGTTTTCACAAAGAAATTCCCACACTGATGAAATCATAGATTTGGAGTTGGCACAACCTAAGAGCCCTGCCAATGTTCATGCCAATATTATCACAGTATGACACATGCCTCCAAATTATAAAAAAAAAAATCTTATTTTATGGGACTGGTGATGAACCATATCACCTTCTTCTCCATGGAGAGGTGGTAGACCATAGGTGAAAAATAAGGCATGGTCACTGTGTCAGTTTGCTTTATTTTTCTTTTAAAAAAGGGATCTCTGATGTTATTGGTGTAGAAGATCCTGGGTTCAGATATTCCCTCTATCAGTGCAAATAAGTAACTTGTTTATAATTTGTGTGTTGGTCCTTCGTTGCCAAAGAAGAGCATGTCATCAGAGAAATGATGACGTGACTTGCGCTTGACTTTGTTTTGAGTGAGGGAGGGCTGTGCAAGTCACCAGCCTCACTTCTCTTCCAGAGCCGTTTGAATCCAGTGACCAGATATTCATCAGGATGACTGGAGATGACCCAGGATGAGGCAGTTGGGGTTAAGTGACTTGTCCAAGGTCACACAGCTAGTGAGTGTCAAGTGTCTGAGGTGAGATTTGAACTCAGGTCCTCCTGACTGCTGCACTGGTACTCTATCCACTGCACCACCTATAGCCTTAGAAAGTTACCCAGGAGGGCTCTGAGAGGTTGAGTCACTTGTTCAGGGTCACATGGCTAGTATGTATCAAGTGAGGGTAGGTTAAGATTTATCATTGGAAATTACAACTATGTAGAGAAAAAAAGGCATCAATAACATATTTTTAAAAGTCTAACACATGTTCTCTCTCCCCCCCCCCTTTCTTTCTCTTTCTCTCTCCCCCTTTCTTTCCTCTTGAGGACTGTCTGTTTACCTTCTGAGATCTGCTTTGCCCAGAGTGATGAAAACAAGTTCTACTTTCAGTGGAGTCTCTTTCCCTTTTCTTGTTTCTAGCATTTACAACGCTGTGTTTCTGTTCCTTTCACAGCAACTGCACAGGAATTTTGAAATGCCCCTGAAAACCCCCTTACCACTGACATTTTACAAAGTTAATGAAACATTTCTCTCCATAGTGGGATTCCATTGCTTTCCACTGGTTCTCTTTTTCATTCCAGGAGTCTGAAATCTTGAGTCATTATCGAACAATAAAGTATTTTGGTTAAGGATTGGACATTTGATATGTGAAAAGAAAGAGCCTCATTAAATGGGAGAAACACGGGCTCCACTTGTTACAGAGCATTCCATGTGTTTCCTGAGTAAACTTTGCAGAAAAACGCTTTAAGTCCTGGCAAAGTCTGACAGGACCAGCATAGCACAAAGAGGGCCATTTAAGAGTCTAAGATAAGGAAAAATTATGAATACTGTATGCCTAAGAAAGAAAGCTGTATCTCTGGAATAGCCTCAGGACTTGGGGGGGGGGGCAGTTTGAATTTTTGACTTTAAATGACCATTGGTCTCAATGAATAAAGCATTTGGCTTTCTGACCTCTGGCCTCCTTTCCCTCCTACACACACATACACACAACACACACAGAACATCACAAGCTACAATACATACATATATATTCTATCTTGACTTATTGGAAAATTGGAGGAAATTTAGAAAACTGACATATAAAGAAACAGTCCATCAACACCTACTATCATTATTTCTTATGAAAGTGTTTTGGTGTAAAGCAGCCACAACTCTGACAAGAACAGAAGAACTTCGATACCCTTTCAGCAAGTAAACACTTGATCTGCTTGCCAACTGGAGACACAGCCACCATGGACAACACATGTTCAGTGTACAAATTCATTTGCCAGTCCTTAAAAAGGATAGCAGGGAATGTTTATGAACAATATCACCTTATAAAACAGCAATTAGCGTCGGGAGGAAAATGAATTTATAGAAAACTTGTCATGAGATACAGTTAGGGTAGCTTATCCTAAGGTCATTTAAAATAAAAACTGGAAAAGGGAAAACAGATAGACAAAAGATGGAAAAAATCTGTCAACATTTCCATTAAAAAATGGTATTCTTCATCAGTGACAGTAAGTGAAGATAGGAAAAGGAAATAGAGTATACAAAATATACCTGTGTCACTAAAGATACAATGACTCTGGAATCCCTAGCTACCCTATACAAAATATACCTGTGGGACTAGAGGTACAACTCTGGAGTTCCTAGCTGCCTTAAGTTTCAATAGTATGATTTGGGTAATCATAATTAAGCAAATCATAGCTCAAATCTCCAACCAGTTCATTCTGTGTTCACAGAATATTATGTAGCTACAAAGAGTATTTAATTAGAACCAAATGGCTAAGTAACAGTAGAAAGTAAACAAGTAAAGATAATTTTGAGTGCCCCTCCCCCCCAAAAGGGAAAATCTTCTACTGGAGCAGAGAAATAATCACTTCCTTGGAGAAATCTGCTTGACTCAGATTTTAGGATTATTATAGGGATAGCTTGGTAGCCCCTTGGAATTGAATTCACATTAGCTCCTGCACTACTACGTGGTACCAATCTTTAGAGTTTAGTTTCTCTGCTATCTCTGGAGTCCAAATATGGTAGGCATAACTTCCAACACTAGTATTTCCTGTTCCACAAACCATGTTCCACTGAATCAGGCTGTTCCAACTCTCTGGAATTGGCAAGGATGATATGATTCTGTCTCATTCATGATGATTTCATTCTGTCTCAGGTTGCTACTGTGGACCCTTCCTCCTGGCAGATCCTTCTTTTTCTCTCTTCTTGCAAGTCTGCACCTCCCAACATTATACCTACATCCAGGCATATACTTTATTGGATTTTGGTGTCCTGGGGCTATAACTAATGATCATTGTTTCTCTTGCTTCAGCAATTACTGGCACTGAAGTCAGTCAGAAATCCTCCATTATGGGTTGCAGCTCATACTCCTAACACACAAAGAGAGTGTCCACACTAGAGGTGATACATTTTTGACAGTGCTGAGTGATCAGTTTGGAAAATATGGCATCATAGATTTATAACTGGAAGAAATCCTCCAGATCACTCTGTCCAATCCCCTCCTTTCACAAATAAGGAACCTGGTTTAGGGGACTAGCCCATGGTCACATAGAAGTGCTAGAAGCAGGATGTAGATGTCCTGATGCCAAGTCCAGTACTCTGTTTGCTGTAACAAACTAAAAAAATATCATGGCATGGTAGAAGGAGAACTGAATTTGGAGTCAACTGTTGAGTCATTTTTCAGTTGCATCTGACACTTCATAATCTTTTTGAGGTTTTCTTGGCAAAGATACTGGAGTGGTTTGCCATTTCCTTCTCCAGCTCATTTTACAGATGAGGAAATTGAGGCAAACAGGGTGAAGTGACTTGCCCAGGGTCACTTAACTAGTAAGTGTCTGAGGCCAGATTTGAACTCAAGAAGATGAGTCTTCCTGATTCCAGGGCAAGCACTCTATCTACTGTGCCTGAAGGCAAAGGACATAGGTCTGAATCCTAACTCTTTACTCTCCTGTTTGCTGCTCATTTGTAAAATGAGAGAATTGCCTTATATTATCTGTAAGGAGTCTTCCATCTCTAAATTTGTGGCTACTGATAGAATTTTAAGATATGGATTTACAGTTGGAAGAGCCCTCAAAGATCATCTACTCCAACTCTCATTAAAAGAAATGAGAATACAGAGGCCAAGATAGTTGCCAAAGGTGATACAGGAGGTAGTAAGTGAAAGGACTGGGATCCCATGACATCAATAACTCTTGACCCATATTCCCACTTTTTCATATCTGCAGCATCTTATGAGAATGACCTATAGTGCATCAAAGGTATCCTTGATGAAAATAGGAGAAAGGAACTAGTAGTCTTACAAATTATATTCTATTGCATATTATAACTTTATTGTCACACAATTGATGATAAGGAGCAAAGAACCCAAGATTCTATTAATTTATTGCTTATTGACTATTCAGAAAGCATTTGATTCTGAAGAATGAAAAATCAAGGTAAGCCAACAAGCATTTATTAAACAAACACTCCTTGGGAGGTACTTTGTTAAGTATTAAGAATACAGACACAAGCAAAAGGAAAAACAATTTTTGCCCTCAAGGTGCTTCATTCCAATGGGGGAAGATAACATAACATATAAAAGGCAGCTGTAAGGTTTGGTGGGGAGGAAGGGAGAAGTTCAGAGAGTCAAGAAAGGAGTGAGAGAATGAGTATGGCTGGTCTGCGCTTTCCCTCAGAATGGAGGTTCTGAGAGGAACTCAGCAATCAAAGGAGGGGGTCACCAGGGCAGGGGCATCTTCCATGGTATGAAGACTGTTGGGTAGAGAAGTTGAAAGACTCAGGAGCAGAGCCAGGAGAACAAAGCAGACTTAGAGACTCTCCTTCAACAAAGTGGCTCCTATTAAAACTGCACCAAGACTTTTGGAACACTTGATTTTCATGAGCATCTAGCACATACCACCTGGATAGAAGCTAGCAATTTTGAATCCTCAGAGAAGCTGTGTGAAATATGTCCTCCAATCAACTTTTATGATTCATGATGTGAAAATAATGTAAGAAATAAGCAAGATAAAAATCATTTGAGTGGGAAGGGAAATTTTCTGGACCACAGATATGGACTCTTTACAAGGCTTTCCATCTGGTTGCTTCCTAGTTTAAGTGGGTATTAAAATTTGGGTAAGGAGGAAGGAATGAAGTTGGAGTGACATTTTCTTCTCTAGACTAAATATTCTCATTCTTTCACCTGCACTTATTAACAACTAGAGTTTACCAAAAGTCTACCCAAGGAGGCAGTGATTTTATTCTCTTGCAGGTTTTCAAGAGCAAATTAGATGACCACTAGTTGGGTAGTCTATGCAAGGGATACATCCTTTTAATTTTTGTGCCTGGGGCACCATGCATTATATTAAAAGAGTCAGAGTCTAGCATAAGGGAGGCAACAGTTCCACTAAACTCTCTCCTGGTCAGAATATATGTGCTCAGTTGCAGGCGCCATATTTTCGGAATGATATTAATAAGCAGAAAAGTAACAAGAGAGAATGTTCAAAATGGGAGAGGACTTCAGGATCATATCATATAAAGATTGACTGAAGGAACTGGAGATGTTTAGCCTAGACTTAAACTGGATCTGATAACTATCTTAAAGAATCTGAAGAACTGTCTTGAGGAATAAACTTTAGACTTGGTCCCAGGAGGCAGAATTAGAAGTAGTAGACAGAAGTTGCATGGAAACATATTCATGCTTGAAGTAAAGAAAAAGCTAACAATTAGAATTATCCTGGGCATGCAGGTAAATGATTAACAACTGGCCTTCTGGGGAAAAAAATACATATGTTTGACCCACTTTTAAATTGAATATCCATTATGAATATATTCTCCATCACATTAAGTCTAGAAAATCAACAAAACGATAAATTGAGCCCTGATATATTATCATTTCTCTCCAGGATCTATTTAAGCTGCTTTCAGCACACCACTGGAACTATCCAAATAATGGGATAGACTACCAGAGGAAGTAACAGGCATCTTTAAATAGTGGCTACATAACAGTTGGCTGGGTCCTTAATAATTCTTAAAATGGATGGTCTCTGAGGTCCTTTCCAACTTTGTAGCATTCTATGATCCTGCAGTTCTGGGCATTGTAAGGGCTAATAGCTTATACAATCAGGATGCCCCAATGGGGTAGGGCTTGAACGATCTCTTTTTACTGATTCTTCCCAGAATAAGATTTTGACACTTTAGAAATGTGTGACTTCACTGGTGATCTTTCGTTCTTCAACAGACTATCTTCAAGAATGATCCACTGTGATTCTAGAAGACATCAAGAATGCTAACAATCTACTGAGAGAGAGGTGATGGACTCAGGGTGCAGGATGAGACATATACTTTTTGGACATTAGTTTGTGAGCCTTTGAGGGCAGGGACTGTCTTTTGCTTCTTTTTTTTTTTTTTATTTTTTTTATCCCTAGCACTTAGCACAGTTAGTGCCTGGCATGTAGTCGGCACTTAATAAATGTTTATTGACTGAGTATGATCAATGTGGAAATTTGCTTTGCTTGACTATACATATTTGTAACAAAGGTTTTTTTTCCCCTTTCCATTGGAAGAGAGGAGAAGAGAAAATAAAGCTTTGTTCATTGAAAACAAAAAAGGTATGGGAGGTATGAATAAACAAAATATGAGAAATAAATTTCTAAAAAAAAAAAACCCCAAAAAGAGATGCTGAGATTAAAAAAAAAAGTCATGAATTGTTGTTCAAATTTCTGGTGATGAACTTCTCTGGCTTCAATTAACCTAGCCCTTGGATGGCAGTCTTTGTATCTCCAGCACCTACCATGGTACCTTGCATATAGCAGGCCCTTAATGTTGGTTAAAATTGGATTGGATTGGGTGACAGACATTCATCCTGTTACTAGGCCCCTACTCAAAGCCTCTCCAGCTTAGCAGGACCTGCCAGGGCTTATATTCTGTTGGCAAAGCACCCAGATTCATGAGAAAGAAAGTTGGTACAGAATTCTATTACTGGAATTTTGTTTCACAAAACATTCCCAGCGGTATAACTTGTGAGTCTAATTCCTACCCCAAATTAGAATTCTACAATATATTTTAAAATAAGACCAAACTCTATAGGAAGGGGAAGAAAAAAAAGGAATGGAAACTGGTACTCCTCTAAGTTAGGAAGAGAGTAGAAGGGCAGAGGTATACTTTTACAATGTGGTGATGCCATGTACTAGAACTAGGGTCTCAGTTCCTATTTAGAAAAGGAACCTGACTTTACTGATGACTGGCCATACCAAGTCTGGAAAACAGCTTGGGGTTGGCTTTTCCTATGTTTGACAGATGTCTGTGATTTTTAATTTCCTGAGGTGTGTTTCTCTGTGTTTCTCTCTCTCTGCCTCTCTGTCTCTGTCTCTTCTCTCTGTTTCTTTCTACCTTAGAATCCCTGGTTTCATGAAAGATTCAGCTCAAAAGCCATCTCCCCTTCCCAGTCTCTCTAGTTGTTAGTACCTTCCCCTCTAAAGTTAGCTTTTATCTACTTTGTATTTTGTATATATCTATATATGTACATCTATCCATCCATTTGTCATCCATTTATGCATCCATCTATCCATCCATCCCTCCATCTTTCTATCCATCCATCTATCTATTTATCTGTCTATCTGTCTCTCTCCATATGTTATATGTGTATTCCCTATTAGAATCTATGCTAGTTGAGGGCAGGAACTGGTTTTGTTTTCTCCTTTGTATTCCCAGCATTTAGCTTAGTGGCTGACACTGTGCTATAAGTACATGCTTATAAATACTTGTGGATTGTTTATTTGAACATCTAGTATGTGCTTGACTTTATTATCTGTCAACTTGACTCCACTTTGCTTCCCTCTACCCTTACTTCCCCAACCCAAATCTGCAATTCCCATGAGGGAAAGTTTTAGGATAATAACCCTTTATATGGCAGCTCTGGTACATAGGACTAATTAGGAAAGAGGGATGTGGGCTGTCCCTGGAGAGTGCTTCCTACAGAGTCCATACGTGGCTACAAGCTAGGTACTGAATGACCCTGACATTGGCCTTGCAATTTCAGTAGTATGATGGAAGCTTAGGTACACAATATATTCAAGCAATCTAACATTAGCTGGCTCCTTACCACTCCTTGGCAAACTTTTATTCATTTATTATCAACTCTTGCCTAAATTCTTTCCTTTATTTCAAAAAAGTTACCTTTTGTTTTCATATCAGTCATTTCCCTTTAAAACTCTCTCCACTCAAATTTAAACCTTCCCCTGGCACAAAAACTAACCACCAACAACAAAAAAACCAAACCAACAACCCCAAAATGAACCCAAATATTTAAGCAAAATCAATGACACCGTCCCTGTATCTGACAGGGTACATTACATGTGACATTTGCAGTCTCCACTTCTCTGTTCAGAGAGGGAGATAGGTTTCATTCTCAGCCCTTTAGGACCTATGTTGTTCTCATAATTTATCAGATTTCAGTGGCTTTTCAACACTGTTAGCATTTGTATTATTGTAATCTTGATGGTTTTGCTCTCTTTACCACTTACGTTGTTTTCTCCTGTTTTTTTCTTTTTGAATTACTCTTATATGCTGCCTTACTTCACAGTAATATCCCATTATATCCAGATACCATAATTGGTTTTGCCATTTTCTAATTGATAGGGTCCCATTTTCTAATTTTTTTTGTTACCATTAAGAATATTTTTATGATTTTTTTTTTTAATGCACAGGAAGTTTTTATCATTAATTTCTTTGGGATATACTAATGACAGCGAGTATTTATAAAGCACTTCAAGGTTTACAAAACACTATAAAAGTATTATCTCATTGCATCCTCACAACAATTCTGGGAAGCGGATGCTATTATTATCCCATTTTACAGATAAGGATATAGACTCAGAGAGATTAAGTGACTTGACTAGGGTCAAACAACAGGTAGATTCCAAAGCCAGTATTCTATCCACTATCTACTCTGCCACCTAGTTGTGCCTGTAATAAAAAAAAAACAAAAAACTTAGTGAAATCATGGGAATGATGATTTTTATAGATTTATTTTGTAATCTGCTACCTTACTGAAACTGTTCATTGTCTCCATTATTTTCTTCATTGATTTCCTGGAATTTTTCCAAGTACACCATCATGTCAAGTACAAACAGGAATAGTTTTGCCTCTTGTTTGACAGTGCTTATGCTTTTCATTTCTTGAGTTTGCCTTCTTGCTATCGTTATTATTTCTAGAACAATGTGAAATCACAGTGAAAGGAGAGGGCATCCTTTCTTTACCACTGTACTTACCGGAAAACCTTCCAGTGTTTCACCATTGTAGCTAATACTAGCTTTTGACTTTAGATATATACTTTTGCTCATATTAAAGAGTTCTTTCACATGCTAAGTTTTTAGAATCATTTAGAAAATTTAAATGGCTGCTTCATTTTGTCATAGGTTCCTTTCCCCTTTCATTTCTATTGGTATAATGATTCATTTTTAAATTTTCCTCTCCTTTTTTTGAGGTTAGCAAATGATATATCTGTTTTTGTCAGTTTTTAAAAAAAGTTTCTAGTTTTTTTCCTCATTTTTAGTCCTTTAAATATTTCAAAATCTAGTTCTCAGATTTTTATTCTCTCTTCTATGCTTTTTTTAAGGGGGAGTGCTAATTTAATTACTTTCTCCTTTTATTAATACATGCTCAGTTCATTAATGTATCTTTTTAAATTTTATTACTATATGTCTTCAGTTGTATAACTTTTTATCTTCATACTTCTCTAACTACATCCTCAAATTTTAGTATGTTATCTCATTGTAATTATACTCTTTTATAATTTACACAATTGTTTTCATAATTTATTCTTTGTCCCACTTATGGTTCAGGATAGTGTGTCTGATTCTCCATTGAAGTATATATCTTTTGCCTGTTTAACCTGTATTAATTACAAAGATTAATGTATTATTTATAGCTTGCAAATGACATATTTAATATTACTGCCTTCTTACATATATTTCTTCTTTCTTTGTATCCTAGCACATAATAAGGTTTTGCAGGTGTTCCATATGACTCTTAGAAATATGTATATTCTTTAATATTCCTATTCAGAAGATACTATGTCTTAAAATTTTAATTTTTCCAACACTTTGTTCAAATTTTTATTTATCTTTCTATTTTATTGATCTGTCTCTGAAAGAGGAATATAGAAATCTACATTAATTATTGTATTACTCTTTATGTTTTTAAATTTTTCCTTAGCTTTGCTTTAACTTAAGTACAATTCTGTTTGGAGAAATATATTTCAGCAAAATAACAAGTCATTCTAGATTAAAGTTATTTACCCTTTTTGGTTATGATTATTAAGCTAGTAGATCAGAGGAATGCTGTATATGTAGTTTACCTAGATTTTAGCATAAAATACATCCTTATCAAATTTGCTGATGATAAGAAAGACATAATGGATACTTAACATACTGGATGACAAAGTCAAAATCCAACAGGAATTTTATGAGTTAAAACATTGGGCTGATTTTAATAGATAAAATTTAGTAAGGATAAATATTGTCTTACACAGGTTAAAATTCACTTCACAAGTACGTGGTGAGAGAAGGCAAATTATATTGCAGTTTACCTGAAAAAAATGGAGGGTGGGTCGTTATTGGGTACTAAGATCAGTATGAGGCACGAGTATCACAAAAGCTAATGAAATCTTGGAAGGTATTGACAGGCATAACTTCCAGGAATAAGGAAGTAACAAGACTGCTGTACTTTTTCTGGTTAGATCACATCTGAAGTATTGTCTTCAGCTTTGGGTAGCACAGTTTCAGGAAGGGTATTGATAAACTAGAGGATGCCCAAAGGAAGGCAACCAGAATGGTATAAGACTTAAATTTGTAACTTGTGAGAATTAGTTGAAGGAAGTGGTAAAAAAGAAGACTTGGAAAGGGGAGTTAAAATTGACTTCAAGTATTTGCAGAGTTACCGTATAGGAGAAGGATTAAATTTGTTCTGTTTGGCCCTGAGTTATAGAAGCAGAAGCAATAGGTGGAACTTGCAAATAGGAAGATAAAGGCTTGATGCCAGGAAAAACTCCCTAAGGATTAAAACTGTCCAAAAGGAGGAATGGGTTGCCTGGGGAAGACATAGGGTCATAGATCTCAGGCTGGGAGGAACCTTAGAGGTTATGTAACCTTATATAACCTTAGAGGTTATAGAATCCTATTCCTCAAATCATATTTCCTCAACAAAAAAAACAAGGCCCACTGAGATTAAGTGGCTTGCCCAATGTCACCCAAATATTAAAAGGCAGAGCTGATATTTGAACTCAGGTCCTTTGACTCCAGAACATATGCTCTTTCTACTGTTCTTTTCTTGCTCCTTCCTTTCTCCGCCGAACTTCTCAACAAAAAAGTGTCTGTATACACTGCCTCAGCTTCCTTGCTTCTCACCCATCTGAAATCCTTGAAATCTTAATTTCTACTGCCATTACTCATCTGAAACTGCCCTTTCCAAGGTCATCAATCATTTCCCTAGTCAAAAAATCCAATATCCTTTACTCAGTCTTTCTCCTTTGCCTCCTTGAAGTATTTGACAATATTGCCCATCCTTCTCTTTTTGCAATGATGTTCTTGCTTATTGTTCATGACTTCATGCTCTTTGTCCTTTTCTTACCTTTCTGCTTGAGCCTCCTCTGTCCTCCTTCTCTGATTCTTCTTCCTATAAGCTCCCCAGCATAGATATATTTCTAAAGACGTTGTCCTCTATCTTCCTTTTACTCCCCTTTCTCTACATCCTCTCCTTTGGTGATCTCATCCAATCCTACAGCTTCAGTGATCACTTCTATAAAGAGGACTCCTAAGTGTCTGTCTGTCTGTCTGTCTCTCTCCCTCTCCCTTTCTCCCTCCCTCCCTCCCTCCCTCTCTTCCCCCCCCCTCTCTTTCTTCAACTCATTAAGGTTTATTTTTCATATTTCTACCATCCTTTTGGCCATTTTGACAAAGATGGTCTGCTGGTGCCTGAAAGACAACATGTCAAAAGCAGAAGTCCCAGACTCTACCCAAACCCAATTGTCTTCTTGTTTCACCTTTTCCTGTAATTCAATAATGTTTTTTTCTTTCAGTCAGTCAGGCTAAAAATCTGAAACTATCTTGAATTCATTCTCCCTGACTGTATCTTGTCAATCACCATCTGGTTGGTTCTCTTTTTAAAGGAGCAGATTTGCATGAAATGGCAAACTAGTTCAGTATCTTTGCCAAGAAAACCCATTTGGGGTCATCAAAAGTTGGACGTGACTGAAAAATGACTCAAAACCCCCACAACAAAATACACAAGGGAAGAAACTCAGACTTCCCATTTTATAAATGAAGAAACTATAACCAATCAATAAACATTTATGAGATGCCTACTAAGTGCCAGGCACTGTGCTAAACCAGGGATACAGAAAGACAAAAGACTGCCCCTGACCTCAAGGAGCTCATAATCTAATGAATAATAAAATGGGAAGCAATATAATATGTAGAAAGTACACTAACCCTGGAATCAAAAGACCTTGGTTTAAATCTTGCCTCATGCTTATCACTTGAGTGATCACGGGTAACTCAGTTAGCCTCTCTGGGGCAGGTCTTCATCGGTGGAATGAGGAGGTGGGGCTAGATGCCCTTGAAGGTTCCTTTTACTTGAGATCTCATGAACTCAGCAACATAGTTAATGGCACTGCTAGAATTCAAATTCAGATCTTACTCCACATCTGAAACTCTTTCTATTTAATCATAATAGAGTTACAAATTTTTCACGGATAAATTGTAAATTCCATGTGAGCAGGGGCTTACTTTTGTCTTTGTATGCCCAGAGTCCAGCATGGTACCCATTATAATAAATACTTGTTGAATTGAATTGAATCTCAGTTTTTCAGTGTTCCCCCTCACACTGCCCCTTTGGTGTTCATTGGGAGAAACAAAAAAAATGAAGTCCCAAGTGAATAATAGTGTATCAGCTTTACAGAAGATGCTATGGGTTATGAGTTCTTAGGAACACAAAGGCCATCCAATGAAAAATATTATCATTGTCACTTTATAGCTTTCAAATTCAGCTCAAGCTCTGCATCAGGACTTCTGGGACATTGTACACGCTCTGCTTTGATCTCCCATTATTTATTTCCATATCAGTTTGAGCTGTTTTTCCTGGGGATTCTCCGGTTTCTGGCTGGAGTAGTCCTCTCTTTGGCACACTGTTGCTGGTTCTAAGAGAATTACACCCAGGGATTTGCCAGCTCAATCCAGCATGTGGATTTGCCTTTGAAGGCTTAAAAATTTTGGGGGGGGAGGAGGAGAGGAGAGGGAACAAGTTTTGTTTCTCCCACCTCAGACTCCAATTACCTAATACAGATTCATCATTTTCTTCCGTCTGAGGATCCCCTTGACCTAATTTTGCTCCTTGCCCAGTTTCAGATATCACAATCCATTTTTATGCATTAAGCTCCCGTAATGAAATCCACATGTCTTAAATCAATAAAGCCATTGTTTAGCTCTTGCTTTTCCCCCTGTGGTGCAGTTTTTGCCGCTCTGTTTTATTTGCTTCCTTACTTGTTTGTAAGAACCTAGAACTGTTTTATCTAGGACCCATTCTCCTTCCCCTCTTTCTTTTCCTAATGTCCTTCTTTAAGGAGATTCAATTTGTTGATGTTCAGTCTATTGGACCTTTCTCCTTTTAGTATATGGATATAGAATGAGAATTGTTCATTAGGGTCTTTATTTTTGCCTATTTATTGTTTCCCATTTCATTTGCTCCTACCTTGTTAAATACTAAGGAATTTATTAAAGAGTCTATTAATTTTGTATGTTTATTGGATTCTTTTTGATGGTAGTGAAACTTGTAATAAAAGTAATTGTTTTCTTTCCCCCTGTTTTCTTGTTCAGAATTTCAGATTTTGTTTATTTCAGGTAAGTTAACCATAAAAAACATTATTGGTTGATTCAATTTCTTTTTATGCAAGTAGTAGAATCAACTCTCTACATCCTTTCTCCCCAAATAGAAGAAACAGAGCTTTTATTGACTTTCCATGTCTCCTCTTTCCTACTCTCTGACTCTTCCATTTTAAAGTTGCTCTTAGGCCAATATTGAACTTGTGGATTTTTTTATAGGCTCCCAAATCACCTCATTCTTTAGGGGCTTCTTTCTTCCTAGTGAAAATGAAAACACCTCCTCTGCATGTAGCCTGCTGGGTGGTCAGGTTATTGTTTTACTATAGCATTGAGTCATTTACCTATCTGATGATACAAGACTTCAAAATAGAAACAAGCTCTCGTTAAATCCCAGAGATAATACCAAAGAGACATTTATCTCTAAAGAGTTATCTCCTAGTACAACATACATTTTAGCCTTAGGTTTGCTAGAAACAAGTCATGCCAGACCAACCTCATTTCCTTTTGTGACAAAGTCACTGCTGGACCAGTAGAAGATGAGAATGCTATAGACTGAGGGTATTGAGCTCAGCGAAGCATTTGAATGAATCTCTGATGCTATCCTTATGGACAAGTTGAGAGACATAGCCTGAATGATTAGGCAGCTAGATAGATGCAGAGCTGCTTGAATGACTAGTCCCAAAGGGGTGATTCTATGTGTTTGTGTGTGTGTGGCAGGGGGGGGGGGGGGGGGGGGAGAGAGCGGTGTGTGTGAAGAGAATATGTGGCATGGCCATATTTTTCTCCACATTCAATTTTGTCTTAACTTCCATTAGAAAATATAAGCATTCAAATTTATAAACTAGAAGCAGTCAAAAAAAAAATAAGGAAAATAAAAACAAAACAAAATGATAGTAAATGTAAACACATATTTCTACTTTTGCCGAATGGCAAAGCAGGAAAACCTTGATGTATATAACTAAAAATAACAAAATAAAATCTTCACCAAAACAAAAGATGTATACAGTGACTTTACCAAAGCAGCTATGAGTGTTTTATGAACTTGTGTATTTAACCTGGTGTTGCTTTTGTTACCTTTTTCGGCATTATTGTGTTCACTGTGTATATTGCTCTTTCACTCTTATTCATTTCTTGTAAATCTTCTATTTCTTTGAATTCTTCATATTTGTCCATTTCTTCTGCCATAATAATATTTTGTTTTATTCTTATACCATAAATTGTTCATCCGTACCCTAGTTGATAGACCATAGCCTACTTCTAGGTTTGTTTGCTTTTTGGCTATTACACACAGTATAGCTAGGAATATTTTTCTATAAATAAGTCTTTTTATTTCCTCCTGACTATAATCTGTTTAGGGTATAATTCCGGTAATGGGAAAATTGGGCATTTTTGTAATTCAGTGTATAACTGAAAATTTCTTTCATAAACAATTGAACTAATTCACAACTCCACCAGCAGTGTATTAGAGTACCTATTTATCCACAGTTATGCCAGCATTGATCATCCCCACCCTGCAATGGCCAACTTTCCTCAAAGCACGGAAACTGGTGAATCTATGTTGACCTGAAGGGAGGTCTATACCAGAGTTTAATAGTCATCTATAACTGGCATTATTGTGCTTAATATTTTTCCCATTGATTTAGTACAGATGACATGCTTATCAGACTTGCAGATGGAAGAGCTAATGTTCTGGCTGACAGAACTGGTGTCTAAAAAGACTTTGACAGTTTAGAATGATGGGCCTCATGAGATAGTGAGTTTCCTCTCACCAAAAGTCTTCCAGACTGGATGATAATTTGCCTAGAGTAGTAACTAAAAGTAAATACTCAATAATGTTTAATTGATGAAGATAAAATCAATTTTCATCTTGTTTAGAGAAAGTATTATATTAAATGGCAGGAACTTGACCCTAGTTTCAGCAGATCCTTTTCGGTATAGATTTGTGTGGCAGAAGTCAGCCCTGACAAAGAAGATGAAATAGGAGATAGACAAGACAGATGGGAAATTCCATTGTTCAAAGGTTCTCCATAATATGTCCTGTCCCTTCTCTCAATGTCTTATTTGGCCTTTTTATAGATTATTGTCTGTTTCTCTTTTTCTCATTTTCAGCCTTCTGCCAGAGTTAGGGAAGTTCTTTTCTTCCCACATCTTCTTCCTTTTTGCAGTTTCATGGAAATAATATCCTAGGGCTGGGAAATTTTTTTCCCTTTTCCTGAAAAGTTCTATTGTTACAATTCTGGATTTCATGTGAGAAGGAAAGTTCAGAATTAAATCCCCACATGTTCTGGATGTCCAGTTCCAACAAAAAAAAACCCAACAAAATAACCCACAACTGCTTTATTAACATTTTTCCTCAGGAGAAAAGTGTTGAGAGACAAGGAAATGAATACAATGTTTTCCCACCTACAGAACTCTTTTAACAGCCAAAGGACTCCAGATTTCTTTAGGAAAGTCAGCAAAAACATCTATATCCCACCGATGCTGCTTTCCCACTGCTACTTTTTTTTTTTAATCAAGAATCTATCGCCAACATAATTTTTCTATCTTTTTTATTTTCTTCTTCACCAACTCTCCTGTCCTCCCATGCTAGGACTGGGTCTGCTTTTTAGTGATCTTTGCAAACTCAGCCCATCTTAAATCATATTATTCTTCATACATTTCTGGAGTTGAGTCTTTTAGTTCTTCACTTTTAATTTTATTTTATTGTGTTAGGGGCAGAGGAGAAAAGTAGGGCTTATGGTGATATTGGCAACTCTTTTTTGGGGAAGCACAGAGCAGTTCTGTACCTGAGCCTGATTTCACTGCTTCTGGGACATCTTTTACTTGCAGTGAACAAGTTGAACATGGAGTTTGAAAAAGCTGAGGAGCTTCCGAAATTTTGTGATTCAAAAGATCTTGGTCACCAGTAGGGACTTTGGCTTTGGCCATGGGCTTGGAGCAGACCTGAAAGCCTTCCATGAAATGTTCAATGCCTCTTTTTAGTTATTGTCTTGTAGGATCACAGGATTATAGAATTTCAGAGTGGGAAGGAATCTTCCCTTCCCACTCATAAGTTCAACCCACTCATTTTACAGATGAGAGTAATGAGGCCTGGAGAAGTCAGCCTTAATGATTCCAGCTAAGAAGTGTGACCTCCTCCCTCTCCTTCACTGACAATTTTACTATTGCTTCACTTCCCTGTTTTGTTTTTGGTCAGACAGATAAAGCAAGCTATCTTTTGCTCCTGGTAGTGTCAGGGAATGATTGAGAAGATTGTGGAATTGGGTTGTGGTGGGACGGTGAAGAAGCCTGGTCAAGAAATTATAGGGGCATTAAGGATAGTGGGCAATCATGAGGGAAAACAAGAGTTCAGTGTCTAGTTTTTCAGCATGTTTGAACACACTGATTGAGCAATATCACAAATTACTTTTTCTGAATCATAGAAGGCCTGTGGTGATTTGAGTCTTCAATAGAGAAAACAAGCCTATATCCTAACAGCCTAGAATATCATCTGCAAATTCAAAGAGAAGGTGCCAGCTACCAAGACTTCACTTATCCTTATCAAGTCTCATTAAGATCTTCCTTCTGGCTTTTATCACAAAAACTCTCAGGAAATCAAAGAATCACAGAATGATGGCCTGGAATGGGTCTTGGCCACCACTTCGTCCAGGCATCAGCATTTCAGAGCAGCAGAGCCAAAGGTGGCTCAAGAGATGATTTTCATTATTAGAAAAGCAGCAACTCCACAGAATTGCTAAGTTGATAGAGTTTGTCTTTGGCCCTCCTTCCCTTTCTTTCCACGTTTCTCCTACTTCAGATTCCTCTTCCCGTACCCTTTCCTGCTCCCCGGTTCTCCATGCTTCCCTGTCTGCTGACTCTCCAAAGTCCCCTGCTATTCCAAATCCAAGACTTGGATCTCCCTTCCTCCCCCATGCTTCCTAAGTACCTTTCCTTCTTATCAAAACCAGTTAGTTCATTCAGGCTGATCCCAGCTGACTGTTCAAACATATTTAAGTATCTTTCCCCACCCCCCCTTTCTGTGTGGCCCTGGGCAAGTTGATGTACTTCTTTGAATCTCAGTTTTCCTGATCTATAAAATAATAGGGTTGGAGTAGGATCCTTTCCAGTTCTAAAACCCCAGGATGTTATAATCCAACGAGGAATTTACATTCTAAAAGAGGACCTCATTAGCCCAACTAGTCCCTAGTTGATGAAATGGGATAGAGAACCAAGAAAGGAAGGAGAGGTCTTTTTAAATCAGAGGGGGCCTGCTGAGTGCCCTTGCTAAGTCTGGACACCTCCTTCCCACCCTCAACACCATATATTTGGCACCTCAGTTCTGATCTTCTCCATTCTTTTCCCTCACTCTCTTTCCTCCCTATCTTTCTAGCAGCAGGAACTACAAGAATTTCTGCCCTTTAAAAAGTTCTTCAGAGAAGAGTATTTCATAGGTTCTCTGTGGGATCTTTTAGTTAGCCCATACCCTCAGAAAATTCTCTGTTCTACCTAAGCTAAACTTCTGCCATACCCAGAGTCCACTTCCATTTCTTCTGATTCTGTCCTGAAAGGAGAAGAAACAGCTGGCTGCCATTTTCTGCACATAATGAGGAATTATGACTTGCCCTGATTATTCAATAAAAGATAATTAACAAAAGCTACCAGCTCTAACTCAGAATCTCAGCCTTGCTAAATCATAGGGTTGAGCTAAGGGAGTCATGCTTCACAAGCACCAGGGCCTCTATAATGATAATGCGGTAGTTTTATGTCACTTCACTGTCTGGGAGAGCTGATGTTATGCCCCAGATCTGACAAGCTGCAAAAGGTTCTGGTCTGTGGTGCTGAGAGTGGGAGCATGCCCAGAAAATCCTCCCATTTCAACCCAGGTGACTTTTCCTGTAGAGCCCAGCAAACCTCTTCCAGTGAGCCAACCAAATAGCAGCAGGCAACTTTGTCAGGATGCTCGACATTTATTAGGATGAAAAATCATGGAGAGAGTGCTGAGACATCCAGACCCAATGCCTAAATGGGAAGAAATCTGCTTATTCTCTTACTTTTGATGAATTTCAGTGCCAGCATTCAGTGCAGTGTAAACCATTGTAACAAATCATGTTCCAAAACAGCATGCCTAATGATAAAATATGAAAACATTATCATTCCCTTAAATGTGCTCTCCTTTGTAGACAGTCAAGTTTCTAACTCCCCAGCTTCGTCTTAATTGCTTAACTGCTTCAATTGAATTGCTGCTTGCCTTGTCATTTATGTTCCTACTTAATGCAGTTTCATCATGCAGCTCCTGGACCTAATTATAATCCTTTACCCCAAATGGAATAATCTCTGCTTAGTTAGCATATGCTGTGCTTTCCTGTTTCTGTTCCATTTCTCATATTATATCTTATACCTGACAGCTCTCCTTTTCTCTCTTCCCCTGTTGAATTTTTCCTCATCCTTTACCCAGATACCAACTTTTCCAAGAGCCCTGCTTCAATCTTCCTTAATGGTCTTTCCCCCTTGTACACACGTTAAAAAACAAAACAAAACAAAACAAAATAACAGCACAAAACTGTGGCTCTGTATTCAGAGGATCTGTATTCGGATGCTCCTTTCAAGCTTACAACCTTTGTGACTTGGCCGTAACTTTTCTGGGCCTCAGTTTTCTTATCTGTAAAATGAGGTGGTTGGACTAGATATCCTGTGAGGTTCTTCCTAGTGCTCGGGACCTATGATCATCTGACTTCTGCTGGACTTTGTTTTGCACGCTCTAATACCCTTAGATCTCATTTTTCACTGTAGTCATCTATTTATGTCTTAGCCTCCTATTTCATGGTTTCCCAGAAAAATGGCCAAAAAATCAATTCAAAGTGGCCAGTCTGCTGACTATGAGCCTGTCTGAACTTAGCTCTGCTGGTCCTCCTACAGTAGATTGAATCTGTTACCAGGACTCTACTCGAAGCATTTTTCAACTTGAGAGTTGAAAGAGTTTTACACTGCTCTGACATGTGTGTGTGTATATATATATGTATATGTGTGTATGTATATGTATTATATACACATATATGTAATACATATATATATATGACATATACATTGCTATGATATGTATCTTCAAGAAGGCAGGGAAAATTCCAGGCTACGAGGAGGTATCAGAATAGGATTTTTGAGAAAAATTAAAATACAGGGAGAAAATGGGATCAACAAAATTGGAGGAAATACTGCAAAGTACCTTAAGTAACCCCCAAAGTGCTTCCTGCCCTGCCAGCCCAGTTTTTTAATGCCACTATTTTTCCTGTGATACTGTGTGGTTATGAAAGATAGAATACCACGATCCCAGAAAAATCAAAATTACAGATAGCTCCAAGGCTAATGAAATACAAATGGTGTATGGACCTGAGTTGGTAGTAGCTACGCCCCCATGATATCTGCATACAGAAGTGGCACTAAATACATAGTGAAGGACATGTTTAGGAAGACGATGCCACCTCTGAAACAGTCTTTGTGACCTAAGGCAAGTTGACCCTCCCCAGCCTCAGTTTCCTCATGTATAAAATGAGGTTAGACTAAATGGCCCCTGAGAATCCTTACGGTTTTCCATCTATGATGCTATGATCATATATGGAATTAGAAAAGGGATGGAATTAGAAAAGGGATTGACAAGAGTCAAAAAAAGAACTGGACAAATTCTGGTGCTGAATAGGTGTCTATGAAAAGCAAAAATCCAAAGGAAAGACATCAGTGTTTTAGATGGATTTTATATGGAGAGAACATGGACAGCAATCCCACAGGATGAGATGGCATCGAATGGGTATGGAGTTGTCCTAATGGATTCAGTGTCTCCCCTGATAAGATGACAGATCCATTGAAATAACCAGTGTTCTAGTAAACCAAAACTCTATAAGGCATCACACTGATGTAAATGAACCTCTTAGCCAATTGTACCCTTAACCAAGGAAGTGTACCCCTTCCTCCTATTAGAGAGCTGAGGAGCAGGTGGCAACAGCCTTATATTCAGCTCTAGGGAGACAGAAGACCGAAAGGAATATAACCTTTTACCTTCCAAGTCAACAACTCAGAAGCAGAAACTTGCTTACTAGTTTAAGGCATCATTGCCTATTGCGGAACCCCTGAAATGTTTGGTCTACAGTTGTTACCCCAATGCTCTTAGCAAGAAAGAAATGCAGTTATCCTGAGAAGATATATCTATACTGTAGGTTGTTGTTGATGCTGATTTTAAGTGCTCCTCCCCCCCCCCCCAATTGCACCATTAAAAAAAGGATAGGTCAAAAGATAGGCACACTGCCATTTAAAGAATGAAAAATAGATCTGGCCAACCAGATGTAGGTAGCCTTTACAGATCTTGGAACATTACACATGATACTTTTTCCTGCTTCTGGTAATAAGCAATAAAGAGTTCTAAAAAGTTGGACCCTTATCAGCTTTTGCTTTACCGCATGTATACACGAGCAAAGCCAACATACAGCTGGAGAGAGAAGCTGCTCCCTGGGTGAGCCTTTGATCCCATCAAAAGCAGGCCTCTGTTTCTTACTGGAGGGTCAACTTGCTGGGGAATCCTGTGTTTATGTTAGCAAAACAGATTCACTTTGGAGACACTGTTTATCCCTCTCTCCTGCCACGTTGGGTTATTATAAACAAAAAATCCAAAGAAGATAGATTACATTCATAAAAGACCGCTGGATCCCTAATAGGAACCTGGAAATAGACTATAGAGAGACTTCTCCCAGACAGTTTCTGTGATCTACCCTCCCCCCAGCATCTTAGTGTTCTATTTCTAATGACATTTGCATAAACAGATCCCAATCTTTGATGCTCTCGATCTCATCTGCTACCATTATTATTTTCTCATCTCAGAGGAAGTTTGTCTCTCCCTTAGATAACTTCACAGCAAAGTACACACATCTCTATTTTCAGCTGATCAGCCACACAATCAGCATTACCAGGTACTTAACTATGTATCAGTCACTGTTCTAAGTGCTTACAAAAATCTTCCTAGAATTACCAAGAATACAAGCCTCTCACACCATCATTGAACACCAGGTCTTCTAATTAGGGTCAGGTAGTAAGCAGATCAGGGAATCGAGGCAGGGAAAAGGACTGTATTTGAGAGTCAAACTTTAGTGAGGACCAATTCCAGTTTTATCTAGGAAGACAGCTTTTTTTACCCATCAGAGAAAAGGGTATGTGCCCTGTTCATTGAGTCACAATGCCTGCCTGGGCTAATTACAATATGGGTAATCTCCAGGGTCGAGAACACTGAAGCTCTTCCGGAATCAGGAACGGGTCAGTGGGCAAGGATCTTCGTCACGAAGTTTGGGATCCAGGATGAGGCAGATAAAAGATGAGTCCAGGAATGAAGGAAGTCTAAGTTTGGTAACTAGCTCAAGACCTAGATGTCACAGCTAGGGAGGAGTAGTCATGGTACAGACAAATAGGATGGGCTGAGGGTACAGATCTAGAGGCAGCTCACTAGCAGAGAGAAGAGGGCCTTAAATACTTGGTACAACCTAGTGATGTCTCCATCTTACCTTGCCTTGAACGTTAGCTTTTCATATGAAGCCCTCCTTCTCCTCTTGAGGATCCTGATATTAGAATTGTCACTTCTCAACTCAGTATGGTTTTTGAACATCATGTAGACCCCCCTCCCTTCCCAAATTGGAGGAGAAGGAGAAATCAAACATCTGAGGAATTTTTCCAGAATTTAAATCCATCGTAAGTCTATTCTGTTGTTAAATTCTTGTTGTTTAGCTGTTTTCCAGTCATGTCCAATTCTTTGTGACCCCATTTGGGGTTTCCTTGGCAAAGATACTAGGTTTGCCATTTCCTCCTCCAACTCATTTTATAGATGAGGAAACTGAGGCAAAAAGGATTAAGTGGCTTGCCCAGGGTCACACAGCTACTAAGTGTCTGAGGCCAGATTTGAACTCAGGAAGAGGAGTCTTCCTCACTCCAGGCCTGGAGCTCTATCCATTGAGCTACCTAGCTGCCCCTACATATTAATTATTAAATTCTATATGCTCTAAATTAAAGTTTTATACCTGCAGTTTTATTTCACTTTCCCCCTTTATTTCAGGATATTTTTATGTTTGAAATGCTGAGAATTTCAATCACTGTTATCATGTCCTTCCATGACCTCATGTAACAAATTTCTTTGAAAAACTGCTAAAGTGACCGAAGTTATGTGTATTTGAAAACTTATATTTTCTTTTATTTCAAGATGAAAGACTGGTTGTGAAGCTGATGTACCGCCTGTTTGAACATTCTCCTGTAGCATAACTATTGTCTTCAAAATCAGTGACATTCTTTAAAAGTTAGCACACAACAAACAAAGGCTCTGTGGCTTACAGGAAAGAGCCCTGAACGTGGCATCAGAAGACACCTGGGTTTAACTCTGAGCCCTGAAATTTACTAGAGATGTGTCTAGGGCAAGTCACCTACTGTCTTTGAGACCCCATTTCCTCATCTGCAAAATGGGGGTAAACATACTTGCTTTTGTGAGGAAAATACTTTAAAGTATTCTTTATTTCTTAAAAGGAAATGGATCGAGCACCTGGGGCTGGAATCAGGAAGACCTGAGTTTAAATCCCACCACACACTTACCAGGTGTGTGACCCTGGACAAACCACTTAACTGCTGTTTGCCTCAGTTTCCTGATTTGTAAAATGGGGATAATAATCTACTTTGCAGTGTTGTTGTGAGGACAAAATAAAATAATAATTGCAAAGTGCTTAGCACAGGCCCAGCACAAAGTAAGTGCTATATAAATGCTAGCTGTTGTTATCATCAACATTATATACATACCGTTTTAATTATTTTATATATAGCATAAAATGTTTTATATGCATATATAATTATTTTAGTGCCCAGTAGCTAAGTTGAAACAGATCTCATTATGTCAGATCAACTACTCCTTTTCATTTTGTCAGCTTTTCTTTTCTGGCATCCTAAATTGCCTCTAGTCATCTGAGATTATACATTTTATTCCTATGTACCATTAGGATTGAAAAATATCTAATCTCTTTAATCCTTTGAATGATATTTTCTGGGCAAAGACAACTCTTCTCATCCAGATTTTGCACATGGAAAAATGAGAATGCATGGGATTTGTGAGGAGACAGCATGAAAGGTCATTAAATCTATAATCAAAAGACCCAAGTTCTTTTTTTCTTTAAAAAAATTTAACAAAATCTTCATTTCTGAGTATGTACCTCCTGTTTCCACGGAGCTATCCTTTTTAAGAGAATAAAAAAAAGAAAGAGAAAAAAGAATTAGAAGATTGAAAATCCAGTCTAGTTTTAGACTCATGATCTAGCCGGTGGCCACAAGGTCAATCTAGGGAAGATATTTCAATTTAATTGATTTCATTTGTATCCTGTGCCTTTTATGTATTAAAAATATTTATATTATACAGATAAAATATTGTCGTGAACATTTTATGAATAAAATATTTCTGCATATAAAATAATATTCTATGCATTTAAAATGTTATGAATCATTGTTCTCATAAAACACTGTGAAGACATCCATTGGCTTCACCAGACTGCCAAAGGGGCCTGTAACAAACAATCTTAAGAATCCTGCTCTAGAACTATAAATTACAGAGAAGCTACTGAGCTACATTAGCAGGAGTTTCCTTGCCTGGGAGTTCTCTACATCAATGAAATCACAGGACCTAACCCTAGTCTGAGTTCAAATGGTCAATATCAGATCCTTTCCCTAAAGCAGATTTTTGGTAGGGGCTAATCACAGAAGTGCTGGGTATAGAAAACATTGGAAGGGATAGGAAGGAAGTGAAAATTGTTATAAGAAAGGGAAGACTGGTGGAAGGGTCGGCAAATCATCTCTTTCAGCGTCTGGTCTAAGAGCTGTATGAATCACTATCAAGTTATACAAGGTATTTTTCAAGTGATGACGTTTGTCCATAGCATCCTCAGGTGTGACAACCAGCTGCAATGGATGGCCCTGGGTTGACTGGATCCTTTCCTGTGCACAGGGGCTAAAAAGTCCAAGTTGATTTTAGAAATTACTATTTTTGCTTTTCTTTGTTTCCCCAGCTCTTAGTGCTAGGCTTGACACATAATAAGCGCTTATTGACTGACTTAAAGATACCTTTGTACGTGAGTATGGAGGTAGGGAGGGTTGTGGGCAGGGTAGAGCTGTCTTAAGGTCCTCAGAACTAGGTAGGACTCAGACACAACTCCACATCATTGCCTTCCTCCTCATCTCTCACCTTCACCCCCATGGCCAACTGGGGCCACTTTCTAGGGATGTCTCTGGTGGGACAGGTATTTCCTTTCAATTTAACAAATCTTCCTCTGGTGTATGCTTTGTGCAAGACACTGTTTTAAGCCTCTGGGATTACAAAAATGAGTAAGGCATAGCCCCTATCTTCAAGATGCTTACAGGAAGGAAACTGAAGAGCAACTGGTTTCCCAGAAATCAGGAGGCCCTGCCTTGAGGTAGTTCAAGTTTGACTGAAAGCCAAGCAGCTCCAGGAATTTAGTGAGTCAAGGCCTACTAAGCCCATAGCATTCTGCCCCTTCTTAGTAAAACTAAATAACTCCTCTTAGAGTACTAAATGATAATCCAGGAGCCCAAGGCAGCATTAAATGCTTTTTCCTCCATGTAGGCACTATACTTGTAAATAGGATCATCATATTCACTTGAAAAAGTTTCTGAGTTAACATCTGAAAAAGCCAGCCATTCACCCCTTTGCTCACTGCATGTGCCAACATCAACAAAGCTACATGACCCAGTGCATGCCTCCTATGTTGAAAGGCCCCTAGGATTCAGAACTGGAAGGGACCTTGTGACACCACTGAGTTCAACCCTCTCATTTTCAAGAGGAAGGGATTGATGACTAGAGAAGAAAAGGAGGTTGCTTAAGGTGAGGGAGGCACTTTGGAAGGTGCCAGAGAGTTCACAGGCATTAGTATAAAATGGGGACAGGCTGAATTGGGGTCCAAAGGGTTGGTGCTAGTGGAGAGAGTCAGAAACAATGGAGTTTAGAACAGGACAAAAGAACTCCCTTCTTCCTTTTGTGGAAATTTTGAAAATACATAGGATTACAGTGGTAACAAACATTTGTTTATAAGTGCCCTCTGAACCTGGGGGGGGGGGGGGGCGTTTCCTCTTCATTTGCTACCCTTACATTTTCATCTCTGAGATTTCCACCTTGTCCCTACTGTCCTGCTTAATGTAGGCACTGGAAGGGGAGACTGAGAATGTGCCATGATGGGGCTGCCAGGGCTGGCTAAGGAAATCACTGGCTGTGGCTCCTTCACCTTGACCGTGGGCCATAAATAAGTGAATCTAAAGGAGTACTCTGGAAACCTCTCTATTAAGTGAGTTGTCATAAAGCAGACTTATATTGAACATGAACAGATCTTGGACCCTATCCAAGGGGCTTTTGTTACTGAGATGCCAATAGAACTTCCATAAATTACAGTTTCACCTGTAAAGCATTCTGTTCTTAGCGACCCAAAAGAAAGCTTTACAATAAATATCTAGTTGCTTACCCATCTGGTTATATTATGGGCCAGTCTGTATTTTTCTATCTTGTTCATAAGAATGTCAGCAGTCTCAAAAGATCTCCACTGCAAGTGTAATCTCTTTTCCACACCTCACTGCAGACACTGCCTTATTACAATCTGTGCAGAATGAACATCGATTACTGGAGCAAATAATAAGAGTTTTCTTGTTAACTTGAACCAAAATGCTGTGTGTGTATGTGCATGGGGCTGCAATTTCCCCAGTAATGAAAACAACTTCACAATATGAACAATCCGTCATTTTGTCCATCTGCTGCCCAAGAGGGATCTTAAAATAGTTTCAGTTCACCTTTAAAATCTAGAGCTCTGTGAAGGGCTTGTAACACTTGGCGAACCCTGGAAGGCTGCCTGCTAAACATTACTGCTACTCTGACTACTGATGTCCAGCTGTAAACTTCCTTAGAGGGAAACAAGCTGCTCATTCATGAAGCTGTTGTGAAATTTTCCTTCCCCGCCAGTTTTCACAGCTAGAGAAGAGGATACCTGTAGGGAACTAAAATTCTTTTTGCTGTTCTCCCTAAATTTAGGTCCCCTGCTTTTCTAATTCTCTCCTCCCCCTTTCTTTCTCTCCTCATTTCTTCTTCTCCCATCCCTCATTTCTTAAGGGGTGGGGTTTGGGGCTGAGAAGAGGTTCAGCCTGCATTGAGATTTATGGTTCAGAATGGAATTATGAGTCAATACAGCATCTCAAAGGTCATTTAGTCTAGTTGTCATCTCTAGGCAACACTGACACAGGAGGATTTGTCACTATCTCCAAAGCAAGAGATAGCACAATTCCCCTTAGGGCCCTGTTCCAGGGTTTAATCCTGGTTTTGGTCTGGAATTGGACAGAAAAAAATAGTGAGCACAGCCCTACTGATAGCTTCTTCAGCTCATACTGTGTTGAGTTCTTCTTGAGTACGCCTGAACTATTGAAAAAAGAAATAGAATTTTCAGTATTGGCTTTCTGATGCTATCAGGGGTCTGCAACCAAGAATTCCATGAATAGATTTGCTTTTTTAAAAACTTTAATAGGCACATGGATAAGGTCTGACAGTTTGAAAATAGTTTGAATTGGATGGGTTGGATGGAGATAGATCTATTTGGTGATGGGGTTGGGACCCTAACCCAGTGGTTGTTGGTATTGGATGTCTTTAGGTTACATGCTGTTTACATTTTTACTGCTTCTTGACTTGGGCTCAGTTGGGCTGATATATGAGGAATTTTTAAACTCCCAAGGCTAGCATGGAGTTTATCAAACTTAGCCTTAAATTACCCAACCCAAAGTGAAGTAGATCTGAAATATTAAACGGATTTTGGACTGTTGAGACTGCAAATCAAACAATTCATTTTAGAAGCATTAAAGGACTGTATAAACAAACATCTTTCCTCTGTTTACTTCTAAAAGGTGTCACTGAGGCATTTTAGATGTTCTTTAAGATAGTGATAACTTTATCCCTTTGGGTCAGACAATAGCATAGGATTCTATCAATTAGGGCAGCATGGGACTTGACAAATCATTTACTCCTAACCCCTAGTTTTACAGCTGAAAAGAATTTAGCCCCAAGGAGGAGAGATCACTTCCCCAAGCTTGCAAAGACCCTATGTAGGGCCTTCTGTTCTCAAATCTAGGGCCCTTTCCATTGTGCCCCATAATAAGAATAGCTGGTAATAGGAGAGCTAGTATTTATATAGCGCTCCAAGGTGTGTTAAGCATTTTATTAACCTTATCTCATTTGATCCTCACAACAATCCTAGGGAGGTGTAAAACAGTATCAAATGAGAAGACTGAGGGAGAAATGATTAAGTGACTTGTCCAGGGTCACAAAACTAGTAGGCATCTCAGGCAGGATTTGAATGTAAGTCTTCCTAACTTGATCCACTGTACCTTCTAGCAACCGCACAGACTCTCTTTTACAGTACATCACCCTAACACCTTGTGTTTGCTGGGTTCTTCATACTTTTCAAAGTTCTTTCACATATAGTATTCCATTAGATTCTCCCTCCCAGTCAGGTGATGCTACCAGAGATGATCCTTTACTAAACCCAGTATGTGCCACTTTAGGCTGGAAGGCAAATTGTAGTCTAACCTCTTTATTTTGCAGATGCCCAGAGAGGTGACATACCCAAGGTCACACATCTACTTCCCAACAGAGCCAAGACTAGAACCTAGGTCTCTGCACTAGGAGTCAGTCCAGAGCCCTTTCTACCATATCACACACCAAATTGTCCTTGAGACTCAACCTACTCTAATCAATGCTTCCTGCCCCCCTTTTTTTTTGCCCTGAAAGATCAGCATTGTGTGCTTTCACACTTTGAACTTGCCAGACAAATGCCATCTTTTCTTGCATTTTGTGCTCAGATGGGACAATGTGATACACTGACTACAAAACTAGATTTGGAGTCCCATATCTACCATGTGACCCTGGAGATGTCACCTCTCCTCTCTCGGGTTCAATCACTTCCTCTCTAAAACGTGGGAATATATGGAATAATTTCTAAGCCTCCTTGCAATTCTAAAGTCCTGAGTGGACACCACTTAAAACAAAGAATTTTTGTTTCAAAGAAGAGGAATAAGAAAAGAAATCGGTAAAACTAATAAACATGCTGAAAAAAGTCTGATGTGACATATAATATTCCAAATCCTCACCTCTGCAAAGGAGCAAGAGAGGTGTCTTCTCATAACTTTTCCCTGGGATCTTGGTTCGTTCGTTCCTTCCTTCCTTCCTTCCTTCCTTCCTTCCTTCCTTCCTTCCTTCCTTCCTTCCTTCCTTCCTTCCTTCCTTCCTTCCTTCCTCCTTCCCTCCCTGCCTTCTTTCCTTTCTTCCTTCTTTTCAAATAATTTTGCAACATTGTTTTGACTATTTTTGTGATTCTCATTCTTTCTATTTACATTTTTGTAGTCATGTTGCTATTGATTTCCTGACTCTGCTTACTTCATTTTTTCATCAGTTCTTACAATTAATTTCCTGATTCTCTGTACTTGTCATTGTTTTTTATAGCACAGTAATATTCCAATACATGCATGTACCATAATTTCTTTGCCCATTTCCCAATTGATGGGCATCCACTGTTATTTCTAGGTCTTTGTTACCACGAAAAGTGCTGCTAGAAAAGCTTCAGTGTATCTGGAACTTTTCTTCTTCAAGAGACTTCCTTGCCACATATACCTGGCAGTGGAATCTTTGGGTCAAGGGGTTGGGATATTTCAGTGATTTTATTTGGGTAATTCTACATTCCTTCCCAGAATCATTGCCAATTCACAACTCCACCATCAACTTATTCATTGTAAACTTATCTTTCTACAATCCTTCCAACATCGACATCCCATCTTTTGTCATTTTTGCCAGTTTGTTGAGTTTGAGGTAAAACCTCAGGATTGTTTTGATTAACATTTCTCATTAGTGATTTTGATCACTCTTTCATATGACAATTAGGTTTGTAGTTCTTTTGAGAATGGCTAGTTCATAATATCCTTTGACTGCTAACCTGCTTGACTTTATCCAGTCTTGTTAAACAATCTTCTTGTATACACTCTTCTACTATCTCCTCATTTCCCATGGCCCGCACAGCTTTTGACCTTCTTTGGAACTTTCCTTCTCTGCTTTCCCCACCTTTTCAGCTACCAGATTACATTGTAAGCTCTTGGAGGGGAAAGGACTGTCTTTGTTTTTCATTTGTATTTGTATCCCCAGAGCTTAGCACAGTGTCTAGAACAGAGTAGGCACTTAATAAATGTTTACTGACTGACGAGCTATGGAACAAAACTTTATTGCAGAATACAACAGATTTGCCTTGAATGTTCTCATACATACTCACTATGCTTTTGGCCTAACTAAGCTGAAATGCAGCAAGATCCAAATCTTTGGATGTCTTCTGCTCTTCTGCACAGACATTCAATAGAAAAAGGGCCAAAAATATTTGCCAATTCAGTAGGCTTTCCAGCCTTTTGTACATTTTAAGGCATTAGTTGTTTGGGATTTGGAAGAAAATCATGAGAATTGAGAATCTCTGACTTGGTTGGAAAGAGGCTCACTGCAGAGAAAAGACTGGTTACCATGGTTTGGGGCTACGTACAGCTGTAGTTTTTTTTTTCCTCTTTCTCTCACAAAGTACAGTGTTTCCTCACAATTTTATTCATAAATAGCTGAAAGTATCCAGTCTCCCAACACTGAAAGGTCTTTGAATTACTTGAAAATGCAAATATTAAGAACCAGTCTGTAATATTTTTCGATTATTAAAAGTTACGTATTTCTTCTAGCAGAACTCTGACCTGAATTCTGTTTTATTGAGTACAGCCAATCATGTTATAGATTTAATGCCACCAGGTTTTAAAAGTAGAGACACAACTAGCCAAATCCATGGCAAATTCGGTTAGGCGGAGGAAGGGGGAAGGATGATCAGTGGGTGGTAAGGAAGAGTTGGCTCATATATTGTCTTTCAGAAGTGCAGGGACCCATCTAACTGTGGCATGTCAGGAGGGCACCCTGTAGCAGAAATGGAGGGACCCCTTTAAAGGACTGTGAGAAGAACTATGGGATAGTGGTGGATATCTGGGTGGAAAAACAAGAGCTTTCCCCTATCTCATGTCAATGCTCTGAGACAGGGCAGAGTCCTGTTGGACTTGGGCTAGTTCAGGGGTGGGGAACCTGTGGCCTTGAGGCCACATGTGGTTCTGTAAGCCCTCAAGTGCAGCCCTTTGACTGAATCCAAACTTCACAGAACAAATGAAGTTCTGATTCAGTCAAAGGTCCGTACTTGAGTACCTAGAGGGCCACATGTAGCCTCGAGGCCACAGGTTCCCCACCCCTGGGCTAGTTTATAATAACTTAGAGTTCACACTGCTCTGGTCCTAAGAGAAATCTTAAATCAATGAGAGCTAGGGGCTCGGTAATGAGGGAGGAGACAGGATGGGTGGTGGGGGTGGGGGTGGGCAATGGTTCTTCCAGTATATGATGACTGAGCAATAACCACAGGAGCTCCCAAGTTAAGCAGAAACCTCAGTAAGTGTAATGAGGCCATATGGTTAACTTATATATAGCCTCTCTCTGAGACTGCTTGGCCTCACAGTGACCAGATGGTGTGCTGCAAATGAACCAGCATGTGGAGACTGGTTGGTTATTTTACCTTTCTTTGCTAAAACAGGAAACAGGACAAACTTTTGCTTCTTTCTTCCAAGCCAAACAAAGACGAAAAGTAAACAACAAGTGTGTAAAAATGAATGTCTTCTATTAAACTGACCAGCTGGGAAAAAGGAGAAGGGGGTAAGCGAATTCAGAAATTTCACATGAATAATAACAATTGCTTGTACAAATAATGCTCCATTCTCCCCTGATTTGAAGAGTTCAAGAGGACTGGCTGGGGCCAGAGTTAGGGAATGACTAGTATGTTTCCCAGGGTTCCTTTGTCCTGTACAATGATACCAATGAAAATCCATATCTCCTTCAAATTAAGGATATATCAAGATGCTACTTGATTACTCCAAGAGCAAATGGATAGTAGCCTCAGAGCCAGGGAAATATTCCAGCCCTGCTTCTGACTTGTAATGGTGGTGTGCTCTGAGCAAGCCACCTACCTCTGTGTGCTTTGAACAACTCTCAGACCATCACTTGCAGACAAGCAGCTGACTCCCTTTGGTAGAGAGAGTTTTCTCATCAGCTGAGTTTTGCATTTCAGTGACATTGTGAATCTAGTTCTTATTCCTCCCACATTAGACACTTTATTTTGCTAGGTGATCTTATTTTGAGCATTTTTTAGACAATAGGGTTCTATCCTCCCCTCTGAACTCATAGCACTTAGTTGCATCTTAGGAAGCACATTGATATTAGGTGCAGAAAGGCAGCCAGGATCATGAAAGACCTGGAATCTCTACTATGTGAGCACCAGTTGAAGGAAGTGAAGATGGTTAGCCTGGAGAAGGTGGGGGATGGGAGGAATATGATAATCATCTTCATTATTTGAAAAGCAATCATGCGGAAACCACATTAGATGATCTGCTTGGCCCTTGAGATCACACCCAAGAACGATGGATAGAAGTTTAAACCAGTCATAAAGAAAAATGTCTCAACAGTCAGTGCTGTGCCAAAGTGGAGCAAACTCCCTGGTCATCTTGTGAATTCTCCCTCATTTGAAATGTTCCAGCAAATGCTGGGGACCACTTATCATATTGTAGTAGGTTCATTTTTGGGGATGACTCTGAATAAGGAGGCCCAGCTGTGATTCTTTTATCTCTGCCATTCATGCAGCAATTATTAATAACATCCTTTATCATCCTTTAGTGCTGTAAGGTTTACATGCTTCTTTCTTACAATAGCTCTGTGAAGGAATGAAAGAAACAACCATTTATTAAGTACTTACTATGTGCCAAATATGATCTCATTTGGTCCTCATAGTAAGCCTGGGCAGCAGTCACTACCATTATTTCCTCCATTTTACAGGTGTGGAAACTGAGGCAAACAGAGGTTAAAGTGTCTTGTCCAGGATTACACAGCAAATAAGTGTCTGAATCAGGATCTGAACTCAGGTCTTCCTCACTCCAAGCCCAGCATTCTATCCACTGCACCCTCCTAGCTGTCTCCCATATCCTCTCTCTACTCCACACCCAGTGCCTTCATTTTACAGATGAAAATACTGAGACTCAGAGACTTACTTATGATCACACAGTAAGTGTGACTTCATTCAGTTCCAGTAATCTGGACCTTTTTATAACCCACTTCCTTTCAGCATGGTATATAGTAAAGTTGTCCTCAAACTTTTTGGTCTCAGGACCCCTTTAGACTCTTAAAAATTACTGAGGACCCCAAAGAGCTTTTGTTTATGTAGGTTATGTTTACCAATATGTACATTATTAGAAATTAAAACTAATAATTAAAAATATTAATCCGTTAAAATAACAATAATAAACCTACTGCATGTTAACATAAATAACATATTTTAATGAAAAAACTATATTTTACAAGACAATAACAGTTTAATGAGAAGAATGATATTGTTTTACATAGTTTTGCAAAGTTCTTTAAAGTCTGACTTAATAGAAGACAGCTGGATTCTCATATCTGCTTCTGCATTTGGTCTGTTGGGATGTGTTGTCTTGGTTGAAGTATATAAAGAAAGTCTGACTTCACACAGATATGTAGTTGGAAAAAGGAGGAGTATTTTACCAGGCAAAAACTGTCTTGGCATTATTATAAAAATAACTTTGACCTCTCAGAACCCCTGAAAGGGTCTTAGGGATTCCAAGGAGTCCAACGGATCACACTTTGAGAACTGGACTTGGAGTCGTCACAAAAACCTGGTTTCAAATACTAGCTCAGACAATTACTGTCTTGAGACTTTAGTCAAGTCATTTAACTTTCCTAGGCTCAGTTTCATTTTCCATAAAATAGGGATGATAATAGCACCTACCTCCCAGAGTTTCTATAAGAGTCTACTGAGATAATGTGCAAAGCATGTTGCAAACCTTCAAGTGCTTTGTAAATATAAGGTCTTATTAGTATGCACTATATTTATATGTTATTACTATCCTATCTTGTGATACGAGGCAGCCAAGAGGTACAGTGTATAGAGTGTCAGCTCTGGCATCAGGAAGACCTGAGTTTAAATTTGACCTCAGACACATACTAATTGTGTGACCCAGGGCAAGTCACGTAACCCTGGCAAACTGGGCTAGATGAAAGGAGAAACCTAAATAGCCCGTTTCAAACTTTTATCTTGTTTTCAGTGAGTTCATCTCCCTGAACAAATGGGAGGAATGAGGAACATTTTCTCATCAAAACCAGGGATGGAAAACTTAGTTTCCTCATCTGTAAAATGAGCTGGAGAAGGAAAGGGCAAACCACTCCAGTATCTTTGTCAAGAAAACCCCAAATGGGGTCATGAAGAGTCAGAAACGACTGAAAATCTTGTGACATCTCTTGCTTTATGACCTTTGTTATTATTAAACTTCCTAACATGTGCCTTGCCTTGTCTACTAGATGGTAAATTCCATAAGGCATTCTGTCACTTACCAAATGCCTATTACATGCAGAGCACTGTGTTAAGTGTTAAGCGAATTTAGTGAGTTTAGAGAGTTTAGAATTCTGTAACTCTTAGCCCACGGTCTGTGAACTTAGAAACTGATAACTGTATTTCAGTGTGACTGGTTTGCTTTGCATCCCTATCACGTTCATTTTACACATTTAAAAACATTCTGCTTGAGTCTGAATCCGAGTCTGGCTTCACCGGACTGCCAAAGGGGTCTATGGCAAAAAGAGCAAATCAAAAATGGTTAAGAATCTGTGGTTTAGAGCAAACGTGGCCTCAGTTGACAGTCTAGTGAATTAGTGGGCTCCTCTTTGCCATATTCCCAGCAGCCCAAGATTGTGTGTTACATTTAAAAATCACTTGCTAATGATCTGAATCAGTCGAACCTTCATTTGTTTCCCTGGCCAAAGGAATGTGTCCCTCTGAAGCAGCTTGGGTTTTTGCCACACTTAATTGAGAGAGCTTCCTGACTCCCAGAATGGTTCCTTATATCTCTGGGTACCCAGAGTTATGACAGTACGAAGTCCTTTTGTGCTAAGGTGCAGCTGAGCTCCAAGCCTTTTCAAAGGAGGCAAGAAGGATCAGAAAAGTTTACTTGGCTCAGTCAAAATAGTCTCACCAGCCCAAGGCAGCCAAAAACTGAAGAACTCTTTCTGCTCAGGGTGATGGCACTTTACTGTTAAATAATACAGAAACCTCAGGCAGCTCCTGTTCTTCCCCTCCTTCCACTGTGGCCTACTTGCTTCATGGGTGGTAAGGCTTGCCAGGCCTTCTGAAGCATACACCTTTGGACAGCTTGTCTCTAGCCAGCTGCTATTGCTGAAACACAGCCTGTTTAGAGTGGAATAACTGCTTTCAAGTCATCTATGCTATTTCTCAGGCTTCTTTAAACATTGGGCAAGAGTAACTTACAATGCGTGTCCCCCTCCCTTCATTGGGGGTGGGGGAGACTATAGGTGGGAAACATTGCATATGTAGGCAGATTCGGTTGCTGTGTTTCTTTACCTTTGCTGAATTTTTTTTCACTCTCAAAAAAGACTTTGTTAAAAGGGATGACTTATTACATGGGTTTAGGCGAGGGATATATTTAGAAACGACTATGATTTAAATAAAGGAAATCAATATAACACTTTAAAACTGTGTGTTCACATGTTGCCTAGGCACACATGAATTCCTATTTATTTGAAATATAGACAACCCCAAATTTCCAATAAAAGAAAAACAATTTTTTCCTGCTTTCGAACCATACAGAATATTCGAACTAGAAAGGGGGTCTTAGAGATTATCTAGGAATAGAATCCTAAAGTGTTAGAACTAAGGTATTTTAAGTGTGATTTAGTCTTTCCCCCTCATTTTACAAATGAGGAGATTAAGATTGAGTAATTTATTAGAGGTCTTACTTCTCAAAGACAGACAACTAAGCTAGCTTTAGGAATTCCCTCCAGAGCAAAGTTCAGGATCTACTACATTCAAACTTACTATAGATCCATAACTTTTTATTTTTAGGTATTATTTTGTAGCTGGGGCAAACTTTAGACATTCCCAGGACAAATAGCATAGAACATGCTCTCAAATCATCTTTTTAAGAGAAATTCTGTGTGGGTGTGGGTGTGGGTGGGTGTGTATGTGTATGTGTGTGTGTGTGTGTGTGTGTGTGTGTGTGTGTGTGTGTGTGTGAGAGAGAGAGAGAGAGAGAGAGAGAGAGAGAGAGAGAGATGGAGGGAGGGAGGGAGAGAGAGAGAGAGACAATGTTCTCCATTGATATGCTAGCTCTAGCTGGCAGGGAGAACGAGTATGCTACCAACAGCTTCTTATTTTAATTAATTATCCTTGCTAACTAGATGTTAAGGTCAATTGAAGGGTACTATGCAGTCCATGCCCTCTGAACTTTGCCACCCTGGAACAGAGTACTAGGAGCCCCAACCTAAGTATGGTTCACATCTACAGAATCGATTCACAACCATTGTTGTTCAAAATGCCAACTCTGAGCATATTAAATCCTAAAGTGTCACCACCTAAAAAATTCAAGAAAGATGAAAATATGTTATGGATAGCAAGCAGAGTGTGTCTTAATGAAAATTCTAATTATTTATATAATTTTGTGGGAATCAGTTAGGCCCAGACCCTGATGATGCAATTCCGTGTTCATCTCTCATAAATACCTGGCTTATGTCTCAACCCAGGGTTTCCCTGACAATATCAGACTTTGACTTCGTCTTCCTAAAAAGTTCCCTCACCTGTTGTCTAAGTGATTAGATTAACAAGACATCAAATATAGGGCAAGTTTTATTCACTCTGACAGAAAATGCAAAAGACTTATACCCAAGCTCATTAACCACTTTTTCCTTGGAGAAAACAAATGGCTTTACTTATTGAATAATTATTTTTTACTTTAAATTTGCAAAATGTTTTTCCTATGTTATCTTTCTTGTTCCTCATAGTAGCTCTGTAAGGTAAGTGCTATGACTACTATTATTTTGGAAACTGAGGCTGAGATAAAAATGTTCCATGTTTATTCAAGTAATAGACTATAATAGATAATCTATAGAGAGGTTCTATGCACCATGATCAGTACCCTCCAAAAGACCATTTACTTACCAGGAAATTGGAGGGGGTAAAAGAAGTAGCAAAAGGAAAATGAAAATTAGGGGGAATATTCGTTCCATTCCTTCCCTTTTTTGTGTTGTGTCTTTCCTCTCTGCCTCTATGCAATCCACCTGCCTCCAGTACCAGTTAAGAAACAGGAATTAGTTGCTACTGAGCACACATGGTTTCTGACTGTGGTTTCTTCTTCCTTTGGGAGGACATGGTCCTCTGTAGTCCAAATCTAAGGCTGGCTATCTGTCTTCCTGCTCTTACTGAAGCTCCATCTCTTTCTATATCTCTATCCAACAAAAAGGATTCTCCCCTCATAGGTACCCTTCATAGATATTCAATCTATTCAAGTATGTATCTATGTCTGAGGCTTCCTTCTGTGTGAGACTGATCCTTTTTAAGATCAAACCTAAAGGTCATGTATGTGAACTAAGGTTTGACCTTGAGTCTCTGATACAAAAAAAAAAATCCTCTCTGTTAGGGCCAAGGCAACTCAGGATTAAGCAGCATTCATACCATAACTAGCTAAATCACACTGTATTCAGGAGGTAGTTGAGAAAGGAGGTGGTTTACTTAACTATTCTTGGTGCATTCCCTCCATCTCCCAAAAGCTAATAAATTTGTAGTCCCTGCAAATTACACCAGGGTGTCTTCTTCATAGAATCATAGATTTGGAATCTGAAGGGACTTTTGAAGCCATCCTGTACCACCCCCTAATTTTACAGATGTGAAAACTAAGCCTCAGGGAGGCTAATTAAATTGCCCAAGGTCACACTGATAGTGTCTGAGGGGGATTGAAGCCCAGGTCCTGTGACTCCATAGCTAGTGCTCTCTCCAGTGCAGTAAGCTGTTTTGTATAAGAAAACACCAGCAGCCTACAAGGCTGACATCTTTGTTCATCAAACCTAGGACATCATATATTAGTCTGGTCACCAACTAGGTAGTCTTCCTTGTACTTTTGGGATGACTTATTGCCACATATGAATACTTACTCTCCTGGCACTATTTGGGGGAAATGAGTACTTTTGAGTGTACAATCTTGAGGTTCTAATTCTGGCTATCTCTTTGAGGGACTGGAAAATCTCTTCAGTTTCAGATGACTCACACCATACAGAAGCTTGTAGTGTTCTCTTTCCTGAAGAGCTTTCCTATTACCTTACATTTTTCCCAACTGCCCACCGCCAATGTGCTCTTCTTATAGCACACAGGTACTCTCTGAACCAGCTGTCCTTGATTAGGGTCCATACCTGTTGCCGTGTACCAGCCATCTAATATGTAGGCAGTTCTTTAACTAGGCTGTTCAATCAGGCACATGTGGCATATCTTTTGGCTCACAGCGCCTTGTTACTTACAAGGATGCTCCCTAAATTCAGCAACTATTCATGGAGAAAGCTAAGGCCTCGACCCCCACAAAAACAACCAGAGATCATAAATGACATCCCCCTCCAGTATAAGCCATATATACATGGTACAAATCTTAAAAAGTTGACGTGAGGGCATGTTCCACACTGTTTACTCTGGGAGTGTTTACGATTAATTTTTATTGAACAGAACATTTAATTTACCAGAACATTCCTGTTCCCTAACTATTCTGGGTAAGTTCAGTGCCTATCATTCCTGGTCACTTATGCGAATGGTGGGGACGTAGCATGACTAATTGAAAGTCACAGACCATTAGCATAGTGCTGAGCACATAAGCCTTGGATACTTTCTGATTATATAAAAATAGCCACATTTAAGGTTTAATTTCTTATTTTTAGTTGCTCACTTCTGGCCAGCAGGCAGATAGTCACAGAAACCCTCGTGGTGGCAGTAACTCCCCTGACTGCTGGTCCTGTTTCCAGCCCAGCCCTCCAAGTCATCATTGTGGAAGCAGCTCTTGTGGACAAGGGGCCAATCATCCCTACCAGCTGTAAACCAAGAGTCACCCACAGCACAGGCAAGGCAAATTAGCTGAAGCCTTGGGGTCCTCTGAGGGAGAGCCAGAAGGTGGCATATACTAGACCAATCAAACTACCACCACCACCTTGATACTATCTCCTCTCAGACTCTGATGCAGGCAGACCAGGATCCTGAATCCAAGGTCGTTTCAGAAGTGGGAGTTGAACTCAGGTGGTCTGACACCAGAATCATGTTTATTCTAGTAAATCAATGTCTTCATCCTCAAAAATGTATCCGACAAGTTCAGTAAGTATTGAGGAAGCATCTTTATGTATTGTTCTAGGAGCTGAGGTTACAAAGGTTAAGCGACAGAGTAGCTGACCTCAAGGAACCTATAATACAAAGGCAGGAAGGTAGTAGGGTACTGTGGATAGGGGCTTGATTTGGAGTTTTGAGTTGGAAGGGACCTTAGAGATGTTTAAGTTCATCCCCGTCACATTTTATGTATGAGGAATCAGGGTGAGAAAGATGGTAACTTGCCTAACTTTACTTAACCAGTAAGCATCTGGGGTAGGATTTAAACTCAGGTTGTCCTTACTTCAAGAAAAGCCGTGACCTCATTAACTAGCTGCTATGGAAGGCCTGGGCTTATATTCTGCCTCTGACACGTACTAGATGTGAAATTGTAGACATCTCACTTAGCCACAACCATACTAGGAATCTTTCCACCTAAGGCAATCATTAGGGACCAGGGGAGAGTGCGGACATTCCCCTGAAGTGAAGGTCACCACAAGGTTTCTGTAATCCTGAAGGACTAGAAACTAAAGGGAGCAGGGTTGAGGTAGATGGGGGTCATAGTGGGGGCTAAGAGTGCAACCCTGATGCATACTGGGTATTGTTACTGTTGTTACATTGTGTCTGATCCTTTGATCCCATTGATCACAGTACACCAATGCTATCCATAGGATTTTCTTGGCAAGGGTACTGGAGTAGTTTGCCATTTCCTTTCCCATTGGGTTAAGGTGAATAGAAGTTAAGTGATTTGCCTAGGGTCACAGAACTATTAAGTGTCCAAAATTGGATCTGAACTCAGGTCTTCCTGACTCTCAGCCCAGAGCTTTATCCACTGAGCCACCTGCACTGCTGAAAATTTGACCACTGGAGGATGAAGTATATGACTATTTCTGGGGGCAGGGCAGAGATTGAGATGGGAAAAAGGCAGCCCTTGGATGAGGTCAGAAGCAGCTGCTACTATCATGGGCTCCGGGAGCAGAGTGCACACAGTTGGAAATGTCCCCAGGAATGTGCAGTTAGAATCCTCTAAGTTCCTGGCAAGGCTAACCTGCCTGCATCACTTGTAGTTCTGGACATAGTTTTCTCAATTATAAAACATAGATGATAAAGCCTGAAGCACAAGATGGTTGTGAAGTTCAAATCAAGTAATTTGTGTAACAAACTTCAAAGCAATTAGTTAAGAAACATTTCTTAAGCGCCTACTGTGTACCAGGCACAAAGAACGACAAAAGACAGTCCTTGCTCTCATGGATCTCAAAGTCTAAGGGGGAGACAAGATGAAAATACGTATGAATAAATTAAATAGGATAAATTGGAGATAATCAAAAGAAGGATGGTGTTAGATCAAGGCAGCACTGGGAAAATGCTGTTTGTAGAAAGTGGGATTTTAGGAGGACTTTAAGGAAGTCAGAGAAGCCAGGGCCAGAGATGAGGATGCAGGGGATGGAGGAAAGTCAGCGCAAATTCCTGAAAATGTCTTGTTCAAGAAACAACAAGGAGCCCAGTGTCAGTGAATTGCAGTTTATGGAGGGATAAGTAAGGTAGGAAGGAGCCAAGTTATAAAGGCAGGGAGACCAACTGGCAGACTATGGCAGTAGTCCAGGTTTGAGACAAGGAGAGGCTGTACCATGGCGGTGGCAATATCAAAGAAAATAAAGGGAGAGATGTGAGAGATGCTGCAAAGGTAAAATCAACCACTATTGGTGCCAGGTTGGAGATGAGGATGAGAGAGTAAGTAGTTGAGGGTGACCCCAAGGTTGTGAGTCTGTTTGACTGGTATCCTTGACAAGAGAGGGGAGGATTAGGAGAAAGGGAATGAATTCAGTTTTGGACACAATGAGTTTAGGGTATCTTTGGGACATCCAGTTTGAGATGTCCATTGGGTAGTTGGAGATATGAGATTAGGAGATAGTTTAGGGTTGGAAAAGTAGATCTGAGATTCATCAAAGAGAGGTGATAATTGAATCCTTGAGAGCTAATGAGGTCATCAAGTGAAATGGTATAGAGGGAGAAGGGAAGAGGGCTCAGGATAGAGCCCTGGGGAACATTCAAGGTTAGTAGGCATGATCTGGATTTTGAAGATCTGGTAAAGGAGAAGTTCTAGAAAATGTTTGTACAGTTTTTTGTTTTTTATCATTTCTAGATGAATAGGAGAAAATTGACACAGAGAAGAATAATGCAAGGTAAGATGTGATGGGAACCTAGAGATCCAGATAAAGTGTTCCAGGCAAATCTGAAGAGGGAAAAGAACACTTTTCATCTAGTGGAAATCAAGCATTCCGCAAATACTTGCTAGCTGATTTAAAAAGTCAATTTCATCTTCAATTCAGCTGTGGTGGGTCCAGTACCATCTGGTTTCTGTATAGTCAGGATTCAACTTTCTTTTTTCTTAACAATTACCATTGATCAGAAACTTCAGCAAAGTCCATAGATCTTAGGGCATAACAATTGGTACTGTAAAAGGCCCATGGTTTGTTTTTTAACATGACTTAATGCTGTATTTTGAAAAATACACAAAGCCTCGGTCAATATAGAGACTCATTTAGCCACTCCTGAAAGGAAAAACAATTTGTAACTTCAGGTCATTTTTCAGACCATGAATTAGGCTCTTTATGCCTCTGGATAAAGTTATGGTTTGTCTCAGATTACTCTAATCAGGGCCGGGAGTCTGCACACTAGCCCCATGGCAGTTCTATTGCTAGGATTTTGACCCCTTTCCAGGAATTGCTCAACAGGTATGTGAAGGGCTGAATAACTTCCATGTTATAAAAAATGATGAAAGGAATAGTATTTTTCAAGTCAAAGACACTGCTGCTTAACCGGGGATGGGTCTTTTGTTTCCAGGTGCAAAACACACAGTGATCATCGGAAGTGTTAGGGTTTTCAGTAGACAACCATAATATGATTGCTTGTGTTCTGACCCACTGTGGTGCTCATCAGGAGGTTTTTTAATGGTACTATTGCAACAACATGTGATCTAGTGTGTAAGGAGGCTGCTGTTTGAGACCCATTTCTTGAATTCAATAGATGTTTCCTTTATCTCCCAGTTGATCCTACAGTACACACACTGGCTTCATCTCCGTACCAAGGACCCATAAGGAGTGAGAATTTAATGAACAGGACCCACTGGGATTAATTTATGACTCTTTTCAATCATCCACTTTTGACACAAACCTTTGCTAGAGCAGAAATTGAGGGGAGGGGTTGTTTGAGTTGTGTTATTTGTATCATCAGCACCTAGCACAAAGCCTAGCGTGTAGTCAATGGCTAATAAATGCTTGTTGATTGATTATTCAGTTAAAGGTTTAGAGCTGGAAAGAACCTTGGAGGTCTTCTAATTTAATCCCTTCTTTTTCCAGGTGGGGAAACTGAGGCACAGGAAGATGAAATGATTTGTCCTGTGATACAGGAATTAAGTACCACTGGGGTACAAAGCTGAGATATGGAAAAATAAAAAACAATATTTATCTATTATCCCAAGCATGCTATGCTATAAGGATGGTAGGGGGAAGCTAGTGATACAATTTTATTGTCTCTTTTCTGGTGGGAAATTTTGCTAGTGACATGCTGACTAGGCACACAATATTTTCTTCAGATGAACAAAAGCTCTATTGAAACCAGGGAGTCAAAAGACCTGGGTACAAATCTCACCTCTTATGCTTACTGTCCTTCTGACCTTGTGTATTAATCACTCAAGTGAGGCTTGGGCTGGGACCCATTGTTGGCCAGATTGATTTGAGTTTAAGGCATCGTCCTTAAAAATGAAATCTAGCCCATAAAACTCCAAGATATCTTGCTAGGTTTCAGCAATCAAAATTTATATTCCTTTGGGCAGAGCACTCACAGGTAAGGGTTTGATTGCCTATGTGGAAAGAGGAAGAAGAGGGAAGAAGAAGGAAGGAAAGGAAAAGATGGGAAGGGAAGGGAAGAGAAGGAAGGATGGAAGGAGCTGTGCTGCCCAACTGGAACTGGGCAGTGGGGTCCCCAGTGGGGTAGTTATTACTACTCACAGATTGTTGATTGATGTTTGTCTTTTGTTTCAAAGAGGACCATGACATAAGGAAGGTGATGTCATGACTTGCAAGTGAATTGGATTTAAGTGAGGCAGGGCTACGCAAAGACACCAGCCTCACACTCTCCTCTGGAGTCATCTGGGTCCAATGGCCAGGTAGAGATCGGGACAACTGGAAACAGCCCTGGATGCAGTGGGAGACCTTAGCCTTTTTAAGCTAAGGTCTTTCTCAGGTCTCAATTTGTCTCACTTGGTTATTGTTTGAATTCTGATGGCTCAGAGTGAATGTTAATAGTAACTGTTTCTGTTTTGACCAGAAACCTTGAACATTTTCCCCTTCCAGATGGATTTTATTTTATTTTATTTGCCTCATTTTTACATCAATTACTGAATGGGCATTGCCTCAGACAAACAGACCTGGGAAAGACCTTAGCTCAAAAAGGCCAAGGCCTCCCACTCTATCCAGGGTCATCTCCAGTCCTTCTGATCTGTATCTGGCCACTGGGTCCAGATGTCTCCAGAGGAGAGAGTGAGGCTATTGACTTTACACGACCCTGCCTCCCTAAAATCCAATTCACTCGCAAGTCATGACATCTCCATCCTGATGTCATGGTCCTCTTTGAGAACAAAGGACAAATGACAGTATCAATCAGTCGATCAACAAGCATTTATTAAATATGTCCTAGGTGTCAGGCACTGTGCTAAGTGCTGGGGATACAAAAGGAGGCAAAAGATGGTCCCTGCCCTCAAGGAGCTTACAGTACAATGGGAGAGACAATGTGCAAACACCAAAGCCAGCTATATACAGGAGAAATAGGAAAGAATGAGCAGAGGGAAGCAAGTCCCTGGAACTAAGAGGGGTTAGGGAAAGCTTCCTCTATAAGGTGGGATTTAGTTGGGACTTAGAGGGAGTCTGGGAGGTCAGTAGTTTGAGAGGAGGAGGGAAAGCCAAGAGGGACAGCCAAAAGAGACAGCCCAGAGCCTTCTATCTTCCCTAAGTCTCTGTTTTGTTATCTGTAAAATAAGGGGATTGAACTGGTTAGCTTCTGAAGTCCCTTCTAGCTCTATGTCTACAAGTCCACCAATCCTCAAATCTTAAATTGCTGTCCCTGGAGCTTCCCGAAACTACCCAACATTAATTGAGGAACAGCTTTTCACTGATACTTAGGTGCCTCGAAATTCACAGGCTTATAAAGCCCCTAGGCCTTTTTCTTTTTGTATGTCAGCTTTTGCTGCTGGATAAATGATAAATGCTACCTACCGGTCATAATGCTTACAATATGTTTCAGGTTGAGGGCCAGTCACTCTTTTCGGAATTAGTGAACTTAGCATGCCTGGCTTTGGACCTCCCCTGGGCTTGCTGGCCTACTTTCTTTGAAGGGAAATCCTCCTAGTTTCTTTTGACTGTTTAACACTTCCCCTCCCCCACTCCCTTCCCTCCTGCAAACACTCCACATCTATGACTGCTTAGAGGACTGTTTCCTGGCATTGACCCAGATCTACAGTGGGGTCACCCTGAATTCAAAAATTTCCCAGACAGCACCGAAACTGACTGACTTTTTTTGAAGCTGGTGTCCAATCCATCAATTTACCAAGGAAGTATGGGCAAGAAAGGAAAGGCCAAAAGAAAAGAGAAATTGGAAAAATAAAAAGCAAGGGAAAGATGAAAGAAAATGAAAGTCAGTTCTCTGTACTTGATAAGTATGCCACAGATAAAAGATAACCCAGGTACATTTTATGGCTGATTGCCTGAGGGGGAGGAGAACACAGTAACAAACATAACTTTGGAGCGTTTAATGCATGTTAAGCCTCTGTAATTCTTGGCAGCTTTATTACTAGATAGTTTGCTGGATTCCTGGGATAAATGTGCTTTAACATTAAATAAATCAACAGATTTGGAGAAAAAGGACCTGAGTTCAAATCCTGGCTTCTTCCGCTTAGGAGTCCTGTGACTTTGGGCAAGTCACTTAAACTTTCCTTGGTCTCAGTTTCCTCATCTCTAAAAGGAAGTGATTGGATTAGGTTACCTCTAAATCCCTTCCAGCTTGAAATTTCTGATCAGAAGATCCCAATGGGATTTTGATATAGGGTTTCTTCTCCTTCCCCATTTAGAATTTCCCAGGCCCAAATCACAAATCCCTTCTTCTAATAATAACAATGTCACATATGTTACTTTAAAGTATATAAAAAGCTTTACGTATATGATTGCATTTAATCTTCATAGAAACCTTCTGAGATAGGGAGTAGATAGAGGTTTCATTATTCCCAGTTTACAGCTGGGGAAACTGACTTTTAGGCAGATTAAGTGACATCTCTGGGGCTGCATAGCTCATAAGTATCATGTCAGAAGGGATTTGAACCACATCTTCTTGAATCCAACATCCATTGTGCCCCATAGTCTATGAAGCTGGGTCCTAGGCTTTGCTTGTCCATGAGGCCCTTTCCAATTTCTCTAGGCCAAATCTCGACCCTCTCCCAAGTAGCTGAAAGCTCAAAGTTAGACCTCAATGTAGACTGTTCTGAGAGGCCGTTGGGGTGTCGTGGAAAGAAAGTACAATATAAATGTCAGCCATTCGTCATAGCCTTAGAAGACATCAGAGGTCACCTGGTCCAACTCTTTCATTTTACAAAGAGTGGCTTGCCCAACGTCACCCAGGTAGCCATCATCAGAGGGTAATTGGGTACAGGCCCTCTGAATCTGGAGCTAGAGTTCTTCCCACAGTATATATGACCCTTTTGTAATTGAGGGAAGCTAGGTGGTACAGTATCTACAGTGCTGGGCCTGGAGTCAGGAAGACTCATCCTCATGACTTCAAATCTACTCTCAGACACCTACTAGTTGGGTGGCCTTGAGCAAGTCACTTAACTTGGTTTGCCTCAGTTTCCTTATCTGTAAAACTAGCTGGAGAAGGAAATGGCAAATCAATTATCTTTGCCAAGCAAACCTCAGGGGCCGTGAAGTCAGACATGAGTGAAATGATTCAACAACAATTTTTCAGTGTGGTGGAGAGATCCCAGCCAGCATGGTCTTCTAGAGTCCAGGGCAGGAGTGTGCTCTAGCTAGCTCCAACTGGCTTTCATTATTTTGTTGTTATCTAGACTTAAGAAAGTGAGGGGAGGAAAGGTTAATAAATCAGCCTAAACTTAAGGGTGCCATGCATACTTCTTTTTTGTCTTCTGAGAAGCTGGTTGTTAAACTTTTACCTGTCCACACACCCCTACTCCAGGGTCACTTCTGCACCAAGATAAGGCACCAGCATAGAACTTTCCGGGAAGTGCTTTGTCCTATTCATTCCTTTCCACTTCTCCAAGGATAATAACAGAAGAGGAGATGGTACTAAAAATGACCCAATCTTTATATTGTCTGTAAATATTAATTTAAACATCAGTGTTCTAATCATGAAAGACTTCTCCAGAGGTTAGGAAACTGATCTACCATGATGCTTAGCACAGTGCGTGGAACACATGAAGCACTTAATAAATCTTTATTGAATTGCAAGTGGAGAGTGGGCTGGATTTAAAAACAGATTATCTGGGTTCAAATTCTACCCCTGCCACCGTGTGTGACCAAGGCAAACAATTTAACTTCTTTGCATCTCAGTTTCTTTTACCTAAAATGAAAGACTTGGACTAGAAGACCTCTTAGATCTTTCCAGATTTAAATCTATGATAATGTGATGCTGAGATTGGGTTCTGGGCCCAGCTCTATTACTTGTTAGCTTTGTGGCTCTAGGAAAGCTGCTTATTAGTAAGAGTTTACAGGAGTGGTAACAAACTCAAAAAGAAATCTACATATAAAGATCCCCCCGGGGGCTACATATTGATTTAGAAAACTACATATTAACATTATCTGTGTTCTCTTGTATTTTTATTTATTTAATAAAAATTTTCCCAAATACATTTAAGTCTTGTTTTACTAGGTTATGGAGTATATGTTGTATGTTGTTGGTGGCCTCCTGGGTACGTTTGACTCCTCTGATTTACAGTACCTTGTATATAGTAAGCACTTAATAGATGTCTGTTGAATTGATATGAAAGTGAATTTTGCTGTTTCCAAGCTCATGAAGTACAGTATTTTAACAATCTCTTGGCCCCAATTTTCTCATTTGTAAAATAAAAGGGCGAGATTAAATAATCCTTCTCAGTGGTCTGCATTCTTGGATTGTTTCTCATTCAAAGCGTTATTTCTCCACCTAGAAACCATATCGTATACGTTTTCTTTTTATGCTCACTAACTACAATCACAGAGCCATGGACTTTTAGAGCTAGTTGGAACCTTGGAGGTCATTTAATCCAACCTCCCCATCCTTAGGTCCAGAAAAAAAATTCTTTGTTGAAGGTCACCCAGTTTTTTCCCCTTCAAATCATACCAACAAGCATTGAATAAGTGCTGTTCTAGGAACTTTGGGAGCCTGGAGTGAGATGGGGTGGGAAGAGACAAAAATAAAATAACACTTGCCCTCAAGGAGCTTATATTTTTTTACAGGAAGCAATGTGTACACATTTAACTACATACAGAATTGATACATTTTTTTTCCACCATGGGGGAAGCACAAGCAGCCAGGGTGGGGTGGGGGAATGGGAATCAGGAAAGTCTCATGAGATGCTTGAGTTGATTTTGAAGGAAGTTAGGGATTCTAAGAGGCAGAAGGGAGGAGAGAATGTGTTGTAGGCATGAGGAACAATCTATTTAAAGTTTTGGAGATGGGAAATAGAATGTTGAGTGTGGGGAACTGCAAGAAAACTCATGTGGACAGGCCATAATGTGTGTAATAAACCTGGATTTACATTCATATGCAATCAAGCCAGATTGTGAGGAGGTTTCAGTACTAAACAGAAGAGTTGGTGTTAGATCCTGGAAGCAATGAAACTTATTGAGTAGATGAGTACTTTGGTCCAATGTATGCTTTAAGAATATTATTGTGTCACCTGGGTGAAGGATGGATTCAAGGGGAGATAGATTTGAGATTGGGAAACCAAGTTGGAGGCTATTGAAATAATCCAGGTGAGAGGTGATGATGGCCTGATCTGGGGGCATTGGCCATCTAAGTGAAGAGCAGGGGAAGAAGCCGAGAGACGTAAAGACTGGACAGTGCTTAGTAACTGAACAGATTCTGGTTGGGGGATGGAGGGGTGAGTTAGCAGCAAGGATTCAATAAGAAACCAGATTTCTTGCTTCTCAGTTCAACTCTGGCCAAGATTTTAGTCATACTGTACTTTGACAAGGTCTCTCAAGGGGGGCACTGATTACTAATGCTGCTAAATGGAAAATAAGACAAAATCCCATTAACATTAATCAGCATCTAGCATAATGCCTTACACAGCAGGCAATTAATGTTTGTTGGACTGAACTGAATGAGTAATAACACCACTTTGTATCATTAACTTTTTCTATCTTCCCCTCCTCCCCAAGGCTACCCTCTTTCTAATCTGTCTGTCCAACAGTCCCATGAGATAGGAGTGGAAGTTATTACATTATTATTCTCATTTAATAGATAAAGACTCTAAAACAAGCAAGTTTCGGTGACAATGACTGACATCGACTGACATCCCCAGGTGGGGACACAGAGTTCCACCCACATGAATTTTTCAGGTAATTGAAGTTTGTTCTCTTAAACACAATCCATTGTCTTGTATTATTTAAATAAATCTTTCTAAAATGAATTTCTTATTCACTGGATCCCTCCTCTTCACCCCTCCTCCAACACTAGAAAGAATAGGGAAGAGGGATTACTTATGATTCTAGTGGTAGAGGAGGCTCCTGGGTAAGGAAACTCCCTCTCAAGGCAGGACAGCACTATCTCTGCAACTTACAGTCTCAGAACTTTGCTTAGAGAACTGAGAGATTATTTAGTCATCCAGAGTCACACTGATAATATGCGTCAGAGAATGGATTTGAATTCAGGTATTCTTGGCTCTGAGGTTGGCTTTTTACCCACTAAGTCACACTGCCCCTCATCTGCCAGTACATACTGAACCTTATTTAACCTCTTCTGGATAACTCAGGCTCGTGAATATGAGTATTCCTTATTAGTGCAGTGATAGCCTCAGGGGCTAATGAGATGTGTAGTAAACCTGTTTTCTCCCTATGCTAAATGACCCTGGGCTTCAGTGCTTATGACTTCTTGGACCTTTGGGTTTTTTTTCTTTTCTGTCTACTGGTTACTCCTTGAAGCGGTCATTGTGACTGTCTATAGCATCTTCCTTCTAATTTACTGCTTCTAATAGACTAAAAGATGGGAAAACATATCCAATTTTTTAGAGCTGTGACTAAAGTTAGGACAAATTTGTTATGATGGAGGGCCTGAAGAATTCTTTCTATAAGCAAAGAACATGGATTTTGATATTTTTGAAAACTGGTGTCTGTGAAGTAAGGTTATTGGGTTAGTTGATCTCTAGAGTCTGGACCTAGAATATAAACTACTTAAGGGCAGGGACCATGCCACATTTGTCTTTGTCTCAAATACATCTTAAACTCAACATGTCCAAAACTGAATTTAACTTTCCAAATTCCTCTCCTCTTCCTAACTTCCCTCTATTGGGGATGATACCACCATCTTCCTAGTCCTCCAGTCTTCCAACCTAAATCCCATCCTCAACTCTTCTCTCTCATCCCTTCATATCCAATCAATTTTCAGATTCTGTCATCCCCACCTTCTTCATATCTATCATGTAATCCCTCTTCTCTCCTCTGACACTGCCACCACCCTGGTGCAGACCCTCATTATCCCACACATGTACCATTGTAATCATCTCCTCGTTGGTCTCTTGGTCCTCAAGTCTCTTTCTACTCCAGTCAATCCTCCACTCAGCTGTCAGACGGATCAAGTTTGACAATGTCTTATTCAGTCAACTTCAGTGGCTCCCTATTGACTTCAGAATCAAATATAAAATTCTCTATATGGCTTTTAAGTCATAACTCTGGTTCTGTTCTACCTTTCTAGCCTTTTTACACCATACTCACCCCCCTGTACTCTATCTCCTTGTTATTCCTTGAATGGGACACTTGAGTCTCCTGACTAGGCATTTCCACTGACTGGCATACTCTCCCTCTTTATCTCTCTTCCCTGACTTTCCTGGTTTTATTCTCAGCTAAAGCCTCACCTTTACACCCCTTTCTGGATCCCCCTTAAAACTACTGCTTCCCCCTTGTTGTTCAGCTTTTTTCAGTCATGTCTGACTCTTCATGACTTCATCTGGGGTTTTCTTGTTAAAGATACTGGAGTGATTTGCCATTTCCTTCTCTAGTTCATTTTACAAATAAGGATACTGAGGCAAACAGAGTTAAGTGACATGCCCAGGGTCATACAGCTAGGAAGCATCTGAGACCAGATTTGAACTTAGGAAGATGAGGAGCCTGGTACTCTATCCACTGTACCACCCCAATTTACCCTGTACATATGTTATTTTTACATAAAAGTTTACATGTTGTCTTCTCCCTTAGACTTTGAATTCTTTAAGAACAGGAACTCTGTTGTCTTTATTTTTATCTCTAGGGAATAGCTTGGTATGCAGTAGGCATTTAATAAATACTAGTTGACAGGGTGATTGTCTTTTTACCTCAGGTTAATACATGGTAGGTTCTTCATAAAAAAATGGTTGTTTGTTCCCTTTTGTATCTCATTCCCTCTTGTCTCTATGTCTTATACATAGTAGATGGTTCAATAAATATTTCTTTACTTGAATTTCCATTAAATCACAATGAAAATAGACATCTTGCTTTCTAGGGGCCCTTTGTCAGACTAGTTCATGTTCAACTTAAGCAGCCCAGGAGTTCAATCTCCAATTTTTAAGGCACATAGTATCCAGAACAATAGTGCAGGATATAATGATATTGTAATTGGGAAGGTAAATTATTTTGTGAATTATCATATGACTCAGAAATCTAAAGTTTTAGTTCATCCTTGTTAAATCTGCATGACATTTGTCTGCTAGGGGGAGGTAGGAATAAGTGTGCTCAAACTTAACTTTGTTTAGATTTTATGGCTGCAGGCTTCATGAAGATATAAATCTAGGAGATAAAAAAGGCCTATACTTCAAGAACTAGTCACAACCAAATCCTCTCTTTTTGGCAGCATTCCCCCCATCTGTCTTTATGGTAGACAAACACATCAATTTCATTCTAAATCAAAATCAGGAGGTATCTAGCAGGGCCATCCCTAGAGGGTTGAGGACCTGGGCCAAATCACTCTCTATGTCCCTCCTCCCACCCCCTCTTTCCCTCTCTCTCCAAACACATACGCATTTTTTATTGAGATGGAATCAGGTATAAATAGACATCAAGGGAAACCCTGAAGAGGAAAATAATTCATAAAAGGAACAACAGCGTGAAGGACTGTGTAGAAAGGGAATGGGGTGGGTAGTAGTGGTAGAAATCCTTAGTATTTCACCTTGGTTGGGGACACAGGGAAAGATGATAGTATGTATGAATTTCAACCCTTTTAAAGCACTAGCTGGAGCTACCTTTTCTTTCCAACCTATTTCCCCTTCTTTTCTTTAGCGTTATCCAAGTCACTGCCCCAGGAACCAGATAAGGGGTAGGGAGGAGAAGCAGGGAAACTTGGCAATAGACCTTTGTTTTCTATGTGTTTCTAGCCTAAAGTTCTCTGTAATTGTACAGAGAATTTGAGATAGGAATTTTATGAGAGGCAGCATGATGTAAATGGAGTTTGGAGCCAGAAGACTTGCATTTGAACTTCATTTCTATCATCTGCCACCTTGGTGACCTTGGACAGGTCCTTTCACCTCATTAGCCTTGAATTTCCTAATGTATGGAGCACATAATCTCTAACACAGGTGGGGAACCTGCAGCCTTGAGGCTTTATTTTATTTTTTAAATATATAGTTTATTTGTTTTTCAGTTCTTAACATTCACTTCCACAAGAATTTGAATTCAAAATTTTCTCCACATCTCTCCCCACCCCCCACCCCAGGACAGCATGCACCCCATCCACCCCTTCCTTCAGTGTGTCCTCCTACTACCCACCCTTCTTCTATCTCTCTTCCCCTCTATTTTTCTGTAGGGCAAAATAGATTTCTATATTCCATTGCTGTGTAGCTTAATTTCCAGTTTCATTCCTAAACAATTTTTAACATTCATTCTTAAAGCTTTGAGTTTCATATTCTCTCCTTCCCTCCCCACACACCCTCACTGAGAAAACAAGCAATTCAATATAGGTCATACATATGTAATAATGCAAAACACTTCCATAATAGTTTTGTTGTAAAAGATTAACCACGTTTCCCTCTGTCCTCTCCTGCCCTTCATTTATCCCATTCTCTTCCTTGACCTGTACTCCCACAATAATGTTTGCTTCTGATTATCCCTTTCTCCAATTTACTATCCTTTCTATTATCTTCCCTCTCCTATCCCCTTCCCCCTTGCCTTCCTGCAGGGTAAAATAGATTTCCATATCCAATTGAGTGTATGCTATTCCCTCCTTAAGTCAAATCCCATGAGGGGAAGGCTCAATTATTTCCTTTCATCTCCCCCCTCTTCCCCTCCATTGTGAAAGCTCTTTCTTTCCTCTTTTATGTGAGATGATTTGCTACATTCTACCTCTCCTTTTCTCTTACTCTCAGTACATTCCATTCAACAGTAAATTTTATTTTTTTAGGTATTATCCCTTCATATTCAGCTCACCCTGTACCCTCTGTCTGTACATACACATACATACACACACCCATGTACATATACATACCTACACATATATAATATACAAGTACATACCCATACACACCTACATATATATATTTCTTCTAACTACCCTAATACTGAAAAAGTTACATGAGTTACAAATAAGATTTTTCCATATAGGAATGTAAACAGTTCAATTTTAATGAGTTTCTTAAGGCTTCTCCTTCCTGTTTACCTTTTCGAGTTTCTCTTGATTCTTGTATTTGAAAGTCAAATTTTCTATTTAGCTCTACTCTTTTCAACAAGAATGCTTGGAAGTCCTCTATTTCATTGAAATTCCATTTTCCCCCCTGAAATATTATACTCAGTTTTGCTGGGTAGGTGATTCTTGCTTTTAATCCTAGCTCCTTTGACCTCTGGAACATCATATTCCAAGCCCTTCAATCCCTTAGTGTAAAAGCTGCTAAAACCTGTATTATCCTGATTGTATTTCCCCGATACTTGAATTGTTTCTTTCTGGCTGCTTGTAATATTTTCTCCTTGACCAGGGAACTCTGGAATTTGGTTACAATATTCCTAGGAGTTTTTCTTTTGGGATCTCTTTCAGGAGGTGGTCAGTGAATTCTTTTCATTTTTCTATTTTACCCTTTGGTTCAAGAATATCAGGGCAGTTTTCCTCGATAATTTCTTGGAATATGATGTCTAGGCTCTTTTTATGATCATGGTTTTCAGGTAGACCAATAATTTTTAAATTATCTCTCCTGGATCTGTTTTCCAGGTCAGTTGTTTTTCCAATGAGATATTTCACATTGTCTATTTTTTCATTCTTTTGGTTTTGTTTTATAATTTCTTGGTTTCTCATAAAGTCACATTAGCTTCCATCTACTCCATTCTAATTTTTAAACAACTATTTTCTTCAGTGAGCTTTTGAACCTCCTTTTCCATTTGGCAAATTCTGATTTTTAAAGTATTTCTCTCCTCATTGGCTTTTTGGATCTCTTTTGCCATTTGGGTTAATCTATTTTCAAAAGTGTTATTTTCTTCAGCATTTTTTGGGTGTCCTTTAGCAAGATGTTGGCTTGCTCTTCATGATATTCTTGCATTGCTCTCATTTCTCTTTCCAATTTTTCCTCCACCTCTCTTACTTGATTTTCAAAATCCTTTTTGAGCTCTTCCATGGCCTGAGATCATTGCATATTGTTTTTGGAGGTTTTGGATGCAGAAGTCTTGACTTTTATGTCTTCCTCTGATTATATGCTTTGTTCTTCCTCATCTGAAAGGATGGAAGAAAATACCTGTTCACCAAGAAAGTAACCTTCTATAGTCTTATTTTTTTCCCCTTTTTGGGGCATTTTTCCACCCAGTACTTTTGAGTCCTTTGTCAAGTGGAGGGTATACTCTAGGGACCTCTAAGTTCTCAGTTCCTCCAAGGTGGCACAATCAAGAGAGAGGAGTTACTCCTCTACTGGCCTGTGCTCTGATGTGTGAGCAACCATAAACATTCTTATCTGCCCAGGATCTGTGAGTAGGGTTTCCTTTCCATAGTCACCATGAGCTCCACCACACCAGTGCTCTTCCTCACCCCAGGACCTCCACTCAGAACTGAGACTCAGATCAGTCACTCAATTCCCCCAGGGTCTTTTGGCAGAGGGCTTCAAAATTGGATGCTGCTGCTGCAGTGGCTGTTGCTCTGGGGCAGGGTGAGATGGCACTCCCCTCTCACCCAGGTGAAAGAGCTTTCTCACTGACCTTTGAAGCTATCTTTGGTGTTTGTGGGTTGAAAAATCTGAGAACTGCAGCTGCTACCCATGATTCTGCATGATGAAGCTTGCTCCAGTCCTGTCTGATGCCCTGTCCAGGCTGCACTGTGTTCCTCTCTGAGCCTGGTGTGATAGACTTTTCCTGTTGGTCTTCCAGGCTGTCTTGGGTGATCTAGAATATGTTTAGGGTCATTTTTTACAGGTATTTTATGGGCTGTGCGGGGAGAGTTAGAGTAGGTCTGTCTTTCTACTCTATTATCTTGGCTCTACCCCTCCCCTTACTTTATTACTCCATACTACATTATACACAATATAATATTTTTCTATTATACTGTATTAACTATATTAATACTATAATACCAAATTAACTCCCTTTTCCATTGACAAAGTTGGTTCCCTAAAGCATGGCCATCACACCCCCTGTGTAGGGGCTCTAGGGGGTAGGCCTGAGGGGAGTGGAGATCTCTTTTTAATACTGTTTAGCTCATGAGTCCCCAGTAGAGTGTTTGCTACTACGATTTTCAAGTAGTTGACCAGACTCAGTTAGGAATATTTACTAAGGTGGTGTGGTAAAAACATTTGAAACAAAATGTGCCCTGAAAAGTCTGTGACATAATCTCTCACCAGTACATACACAGTCTGGGGGAAAGTCATCTCAAAATAAGAGGACAGGTGGCAAAAGAGGAATTCATAGCTGCTGGAAATCTTTTTGCTGGAGTCTTCAAGATGTTTCTCTTGAAAATGGTAGGTTTTTTTGCTATGATATTTGTAGAAAAGTTAACCTATATCTATTTTGTACTTGGGTTCTGATGCAAAAAGTGCTTTCAGCTGTTCCATGGAGGCAGCTGGTACATAAAGGGGAAGAGTGGAAGTTCTACAGATTTCTGAAGTTTGCAGAGTCCTTTTTTTGACCATGGCAGGGGCAAAGGAAGGGAGGTTCTCTCTTCTCTACTCTCCTACAAGTGATTCCTTCTCAGAGGTGGCTCTCTCTCTCAGCTCCCAGTTACTGCTTGACTCATCTTGATTTTTATAGATAAACTCAAAGGTATAACAAGTTTTCTTTAGTCAATCTGAATGAGCATTCTCGCCATGCAACGTCACTTTCAGTTCATCTAGGGTCTCACCACAGATATATAAATTTGATTTTATTTACAATTCTGAATTTTCTCACTCCTTCCTTCCCTTTCCTCATCCACTGAGAAGGAAAGAAAAACAAAACCCCTTACATACATGT